>NC_080043.1:25771331-26028281 GCF_012489685.1 Lotus japonicus
TTTTTAATATATTATATATGTTGTTAAAAATAATATTTTAGTTATCATCGATTCGAGTATGTCAATGTTTCAAATAATTATTATCCATACTACTATTTATTCAAGTAAAAAAAATTCACAATAATAGTCACTGCAACAGACTATTTACGTCGCTATACCGCAACATCTGCAACCACGATCGCAATTTAAAAACATGGGTGAGACACTAGGTGTGGGCAGTTAGGCTCAGGCTTAATCTTGCCCAGGCTCTACAAAATTCCTGGTTCCGCCACTGGCCACCACCCAACCTCCACACCCTTCCCCCACCACCCAAACCTCATTTTGCATGCAGTGGCACATAAAGGGGACTAGTGTATATTGTAGTCTCCCCCAAAAGTTTTAGTTTTGTTTACTAGTACTAAAAGGAAAAAATATGTATAGCACCACCCATGACTATTATATTAGTATATATATCATGCTATTAAATATCTTCCATGATACATACCATATTATATATATACATATATATACATGCAAATCTTTTCAAGGGCAGCGATGCTGACTTGATAGATTTCTCCCATAGTTATCTGTGTGACTTCTTACATTTAAGGCTTTTTTTTAGTGCATTATTTTGTCTTTTCTAGTTGTGTTCTGACTTTTTTTTCATTGATTTTTCTCCACCTAAAAGAGAATGTCCAGTGTGCTCGTTGTGTAACTTCTACAAGCATATAATTTTCCCTTGTTGTTGCATACTGGATGTTCTCCAATGCGTACAATTTTTCTGGTTCGTGACACCTAGTGCTCTTTTTTTTTTTACTTAATGTCTTTCTATTTTCTTAATTTTTAATTACATCTATCTACCCACATAGTGACATTTGGGACTGAATTAGTCTATTTATGTTGTAAAATCATTTGCCCCTAAATTTTGATTGAAACTTGTTAGTTTATATGATTTTTTTTTCGAAAGTAAAATCATAATTATATAAATGAGGTGAATGTCATGATGTCCAACCCTCCTCAAAAGGGGTTCAAAAAATAGAACCACCAACGCCGGAAACAACCCAAACCAAGAAGAAAGACTAACAAACCTAGAAAGGATCCAGAAAAAGCCAAAAACGCCCAAAGCCTAAAGACAAAACCTCAAAGCAAAAACCAGCCACCCTCTAAGACCCTGCAAAACCAAAGGAACACCCAAACCCCAAGCTATCCTAAGAAGAACTGCGAGCAAGGATCTGATCAGCAACCTGAGCGATGGCAACATCATCGGTACAGTCGTAAACCATGCCTAAACGTTTCCCCATCAGGATAGCACTTCTCACCCTAGTTTATATGATTTTTATATTAATATATTTCTTTTAGGTTTAAAGATGACTAAAAAAACTATTGACTCATTTCTCTTCTTTCTACTTCTTATTTAGCTTGTACTGCTATTTTTCTAATTTTTTTATTACGTTTTATTACTGGTCTTGTGGCACTTGGATATTATCTATTGTACTTACTCTACTTATATATTACATTCTTAATTATAGAACAAATTAGGAGCACAAATTATGCATTTGAAATAGATTTCCATAGAAATTATGTGGATGCACTTTAGTGGTGGCCACCCCTATATCTAAATCCTGCCTCTGTCACTGCATGCATATCCCTCCCCCATATGGCTGAATGGCTCCCCTTAGATTCCTAAATGTTCTCCATGGCTTCCAAGTGAGTCACTCCTTCTTCATATCCCTGACCACCACTTTCTTTTATTTTATTTTCCTAATTTAAGATTTATACATCCCTTACCACACACCCACTCTTATCTTCAACTTGATTTTCGCATCAATTTTCCTCTTTGGTATTTCTTTTCATTATTCTCATTTTATCTATGGTCCCCTCATTTACTGTTTGCTTTCTTTATTTACTCATCATCATAGTGTTAAAAATGTGAAATGGTTTAAGCTAGGGTTGTTCAAAAAAATTTGGTTCGCTGAATTAAATATGTACTGCACTAAATAACTCTAGCTTAAATCATTGTACATATTCAATTCAATGAACCACATTTTTGTACTATACTAAACACTTTTTTTAGAACTGATTTGTTTTAAAGGAAACCAGTTTGAGAACCGAACTGTAGCTTTTAATACAATTCGAAATTGGTTCGAATCGAACTATTTGAAGTAATAATTCCAAGATAACTTTCACTCAATTCGAACCATAGTTTCACTCCCTCAAACCTAAATATGATTCACTGGGACTAACAGACGCATTCAAGAGTTCAAACCCTAATTCCTAAATCTCTACGAACCCTAATCCCTAAATCAGCCAAATATGAACCTTAATCCCCAATTCATGATCCTTACTTGTCTCGAATCAAGAAGTTGGAGACAACCTCGTGCCTCTCGTGTTTGGAATTATTCAAATACGAACCCTAAAATCACTATTGGAACCTTCAGCGCAAGACAAGGATCGATCAGAGGTAAAGCTGTAATCTTGGCCGAGGGTGATTTCTGAATCAACCAGAATATACCATTTTCTCTCTCTTTCTCTCTCTCTCTCTCTATATATATATATATATATATATATATATATATATATTCGACGTGCATGTGCGAAATGACATGTTGGAGAGTGGAGACAACCTTCATGTTTCAAAAGGTCAAGCTTGAGTCCAAGATTTCTTTCTTTCCATTCTCCTTTTAGTTGTTTACTTCTTAGTTATGACCATATGATTGTGGTCCTTGTCCATACCATGTTTGTTTTGGTGCTTACCAAGCTGATAAATGACTTGGGTAGTCGTTTAGCTTGTGGAAACTGAATTGGATAAGTATTAGTTTTTGTAATTAAAATGCTAAATGGCTTAATTTAAAATTGTTGCATTGAATTTCTAGGATTGTTTAAAATATGATATTGATGTTTGAGTCATGCTTTGTGGTAATTGGAAGTATGAGAAATTTAATGATATATTTTGTGTTTTTATGATGTTTATCTTCTTCGTGAAGGTACTATTTAGTTGTGCTTGCAACTTGCAAATAAGAGGTTTTGAAGAAGGAGCGGCTAAAGAAGTGACAACTTGCAAATGAGAAGATAAGAGAAATCAAGTTTATCATTTATTTGTTTCTTATGTAGAACCTGCATGTAGTATGGAAATTATCTTGCCAAGGAGCAGGTAAGTGACATTACTAGACACTGAGTTTGGGTCCTAAATTTGTGGGGTGCACATATGAGTAACTTTTGAATTAGTAATGCTTTTGAATTAAGATTATACCTTATCCTAGATTTTCTTTTTCTTTTAATATGAAAGTTAGTCCTTTTAGACACAATATCTGGTTAATGAATTTTTAGGTTGTTGTAATCAGTTCACTACTTTCCCAATTAATATCACTATGCCTTTGTAGGTTGTGATCTACATAATTTGTCTTCTCTGACCTAGATCTTGAAGAAGAAGAGATTTTAAAGCTTGTAAGTTGTCACCTTAGGTAATGGACCTCATGCTCTTCCTTAATTTTAGTTGCAATGTCTTTCATGTTGTTTGTTTGTTTCTCCCACTGTGATATGTACATGTATGAGAAGGATTTTGCAAAACCCAGTTATTGGCTAAACTTGGTTTCCTGAAGAATTTACCTGTTTTTGCAAACATGTTCACATGTACACAAATTGTTTAATGTGGTATAATTAGCTCTTTTCTCTTTTTCTATTTTCAGAAATTGATTGAAAATTTATGAGCATGTCTGATTTTGTTTCAACTACTAAGGCTTTGATATATGTGTATTCAGTTGAATTTTCCAGCTTTATGCATAATCTGATCTCATTTACAAGTTGCTTGTAGTCAAAATATTAGATTGATGCTCTTTCTTGGGGCATCTAAACTTGATACTATTTCTTCCTGAAATGTTGGTTGTTTTTTGTTTTAATCTGGTCACATTTAATTTGTGAAAATGTCTGATTTTATTTTATTTATCCTAACCAAGTGATTGGATAGATTCTATGTTGCAATTACCCCAACTACTACCACTAGCTCTAATCTACCATTGCATCCTAACATATCTCGATGAAGAAGTCGCTCATACATATGAGACTACTTTACTTAGTAGTCTAATGAGAGTAGAACCGCATGTAATTATTGTGGTATTTTGAGTAAGTGTTCGGTAGGGACAAGTGTCATGAGGACCATCTAAAGAGGTGCCCAAAAAACCCGAATAGTGAAAAAATAAGAAGTAGAAAGGATGGTCCATCGTCACATACTATAGAAGTTGTTTCTTTGCATACGGTCTTTAAATTCGACCAAGACATGTTCCAAAAGGAACTTGTGAGGATGTTCATTGCAACTGAGCTTCCATTTGATTTTTCAAGCATGAAGCTTTTCGCAAATTTCTGAGTGTCCTTCAACCCCGATTTATCGTACAATCACAGTCTACTTTGAGGCGCGACATTGAAGTAATGTTTGTTCGGGAACAAATAAGGTTAAAAGTGTTCATGTCCAAGCATTGTGGTAATGATGTCTTACTACAGACACATGAACTTTTGTGCAGAACTCTTGTTATACGAGTTGAACTGCTACTATAGTCTGTCTTTCTTTGTATGAGCTATATGAAGGTAAGGAAGCAGGTCCTCAGAGTACGCAACAGCCTGTCCAAATGGATGATGATGATGAAGAAGATATTTATGGCATGAATTCCAATGTTCAAGAAATTGGATCCTAGGTTGATGCTTCGTTTGAGCTAGAGAGATATTTGAAAGAAGCCCGTGGGAAATTTTAAAATTGGGTTGAGTTTGATATCATAAATTGGTGGAATTTTAACTCAATTGTTTCGATCCTTTCAAGAATAGATAGAGATGTACTGTTCATTATGGTCTCTACAGTTGCATCAAAGTTCACATTCAGTATCGGAGGAAAGGTTCTAAGTAATGAACGAAGTTCTCCAGCTCCAAAAATGGTGGAGATGTTGCTTTGCAACCAACACTGTTTCAAAGAAACATCTCTTCATATGCTTTCTAATGAAGATTTGGAGGAGCTCCAGAGATTTCAGCAAGGTTAGTTTGTATCAATATTTTGCATGAATATGTTTTATATATCTTTATTGATTGTTCAATAAGAAATGTGTGCTAGATCTGAAACCAATTTCTATGATGACAATCGCATCCCAAGTTTTGGTAAGAATATGTTTTATATATCTTTATTGAAAGTAATGAAGTATTTTTCTTTTTTGCAGAGTTTGTTCAACAAGAAATGTGTGCTAGATCTGAAACCACTACCACAAAAAGTGGGATGGGCAGCGGCGTTGGGGTAGCGGTTCTATATTAACTGCTACCTAAGTGCTATCTATATATATATGTAAAGCACACTTGAGTTTTTGCATTAAATACATAAGCAAAACTCAAGTGTGTATTAAAAGCAACCAAAAAAATAAAAAACTTTGTAATAAATATATTAAACAATAATAAAACTAAAATTAAAAAAATATATATTGTAAAAAACTATTCAACTACTACCATTACATAAAAACATTCATAAACTTAAAATTTCCTTGAGTTTTGTATTTCACAAATATTAAAAATTAAATTAAATAAGAAAATAATATTTATGAGCAAATAATTTACATAAAATAATTTTAAAATTCAAAAAATTCTATATATATATATGTATGTAAATGAGACTTGAGTTTTTTCCATTAAATACATCAAGTAATTCCTACCTCTACATTAAAATGCATTAAAATAAAGAATTTCATTTGCAATAAATATATTAAATAATAAAATTAAAACTGAATAAATTGTAATGTCAAAAACTATTCAACTACCAACATTAAATATTATATTTATAAACTTATTTATCTTCATTTTTATAATTATTTATATATTATATATTAATTACAAAATTCCCTATACATTTAAGTAAAAGCTAAATATAATGTGACAAAAAATTTAAACATATGTAGTTAAAATATTAATTAATTATTGACCTCAACTTGAGAAAAAAATTAAATTTATATAAAATAAATATATGAAATATCAGAAATAGTCAATGATTAAATACTCTTCGTAAAGATATACTTATAATTTTTTTTAATAGTTACATGTGTTGTTTAATATAGATTATTATAATGTTGTTTTGTGTTATTTTATAAAATAATTTTACATACATAAAAAATTAATATATTATAATTATTTAAGTCTTTTAGAATATCTTTTTATATACATTAAAAAGTGTATAGAGTATACACAAGATGATATTTAGAATAAAATTTTATTAAATAAAATTTTTATATGGAAACATTATTTATAATTAAAATTAATTAATTTTATTAATAAAAAATTAGCAAATAGTTTTAAAATTAAAAAATGCCGCAATAATTTAGAAAAATATTTTTAAAATTAACATTATTAAGTATGACGTGGATGTACAAAAAGTATGACGTGTGGGTATTTTTTTCAGTAACAGAGAAAAATAATTAAGGCTAAAATTAAAAATTATTTATTTTACTAAATAATATTTTAGAATATTAAAATTATAATTTATTGTAATTATAAAAGTTAAAGTTAATTAATTGTTGATAAAAATATAAGAAAATGTTGATATAATTTTATTGGGGATATTAAAACTTATTAATTGATTTAAAATATTTGAAATGCACTTTATAATTTATTGTATGTTTTAATAAATTCATTTTTAAATTTTTAAAATTATTATAATGCTAATTATTAAATTTGAATAGTATTAATTATTTAAAGAAAACTCTAATACTCATAATGAAATGTTTTAACACAATTATTTTTATTTTATTATAGTTTATAAGAAAAAAATGTTTTTTTTAACTATAATAAATTTTATATTATGTTGATAAAATTGTAAAAACACCCGTGCAACGCACGGGTTTTATATCTAGTAAAAATGTAAAACATATAGAAAATAAATATTTGATAAAAGGAAACGCTACCCAACTTAAAAAATTCGGCGTTGGACACGGGTTATGGGAACCGCTACCCAATATATACAAATTTCGGTGTTGGGCACCGGTTGAGTGAACCGCTACCCAATATATTTTTTTTTCGTTCAAAAAAACCTTACCCTTATGTTTTTGTTCTATAGTTGTTGACACAAAAACACCCTTACCTTTCTCCCTCTCAATCGCTCCCACCTCAAACCCTAACTGTTCTCACGCGAGACCCCCGTCGTTCTCTCGCTGTGCTGATTAATCGTCATCGTGCTTCCATCACTCAAACCACACCTTCCTTCTGCTCTGCTTCGTCTTCATCACCTCACCTTCAATCAATCAAACCACACTTTCCTCCTGTTGCTTCGTCTTCACCTTCGCTTCAATCACTCAAGCTCATGTGGGTTCTGCTTCGTGTTGGTCAATCTGGAAGTGTACAGAATCTACCCGGTTTTAATTTATCGAACCACAGGGAATTGGAATGCGAATTCGGTTTAAGAATCAAGTTCAAGGTTGAAAAGCAAGTAAAATTCAGTTTTAATGATTGGTTGATTCTTGAGTTTGTTAAAAGACAAGTAGCCAAGTAATAAAGGAATTGAAAACAGAGATGAGATTGCCTTGGGTTCTTGTTGAACTAATTCAGTTTTAGCAAACCTTCCTATTCAATTAATCCTGAGTCTCTCCTTGATGTTCTAGCCTAGATAGTCATCTATCGATGCCTCGTAAAGAAAACCCTTTCTAACCAAAAGATAGATCCAATTCCTTGATAACCTAAACATTTGCTAGAAGCACTAAGCATACAAATCAGGCCAACAAACCCCAACCCTTCCTCTATTCCTAGCAGCAAGTATAGAAGGAGTAATCTCACAACAAGTCCCAACTCTATAACAAACTATCGTTATGACTATAGAAAAGTAAAAAGCTAGCATGCATTCAAGCTTGAAAGATAAAGCATAGAAGTGAGATTCAAGGGTTTACTCAGAACATCATGAATAGAAAAGGATTGATAGCTAAAACATCCAAAGTCTTACAAAGAACCCAAAACAAAAGGGGTTTCAGCCAAGCATGGCTATGAAATCCATACAAGAAGATAAAGATGAAACCTGAAACATAGGGCTTAGGGAAAGCTCCTCAAGCTCCAGAACTCAAACCCTCTCTTCTAACTTATGAAAATATGATAAAATGAAAAAAGGTCCCAAAAGAAATGACAAAAAGCCTATTTATAGGCAAACATGTCGAGCCTGGGCGCTCAGGCGCCAATTTAGAGCGCCTGAGCGCCAATTGCATGTAAAAAACATGCTCTCTGGACCAATTGGCGCCTAGGCGCCCATCCCCCAGCGCCTAGGCGCTTAAACTCGCTTGGAAAGGGCTTTTTGGCTTCTGAAACTCCTCTTTTCAATCCCCTTTAAGTTTCCATCAATTCCATGCTTATTGCCCTTCTTTCTTCTTCAGTTCCTGATCTGAAACTTAACCAACAAGCCAAGGAAAATTCTAGAAGCTCAAAGAGCTTATTAGCACATGAGATCCCTCAATTAACACAATAAAACAATGCAAGTCCTAAACTCTACTCAGAATGGAAGAAAACTCCTTAAAAAGCTACTAAATTACCAAAGCCAAATAAAGACTAAAGAAAAGATAAAAATGCATGAGAATGCATGAAACACTACATGAGACTCAACAAAAGGACTCAAAACACACAAAGAAATGACCCTAAAAACACTACTAAAATAGGGTCATCACTTCGTCTTTACCGAGCCCTTCCGCTCGAGCGCGACTGCATCCATGGTGCGCCGCACCTTCCGCTGCCACAATCAAGGTTTGATTCGTATTTTTTTTTCCTGCCATTTTCCACCTTCTGTGCTGTGTTTTGTCTTTCCATTTCTATGAAAGCCCGTGATTCTTTCTGAAAATTTGTACAATTAGATATTTTTAAGTCCCACTGTGTGTTTGATTTTTTCATATATCCCTTCAATTGGTGATGGAGAAGAAGAAGCGCAAGGTACAACCCCAACAAAACCCACTGCCACCACCAATTTTGTAATGTCATTACTTTTAGGTTTTTAACTTTAAACTGACAGTAGATTGACTATTGACTAATCTATTTTTTTGTTTTTATTTTTGGGGTTTTACCTTCAAACTGACAGTATTGGGTTTGATTTCTGTTGGGTTTAATTTCTATTTTTTTTCCAATTGCAGTACAAGGACACTTCCCTTTGGAAGCATAGTGACCCTGCCTTAAAGCAGGGGCTTGGCTTTCATATAAGGTAAGGGGATTGACTTTCTTACAGTTACAAATTTACATTATTGTACTCTTAAGGTAGGTTTTTTTCCTATTGACATGTAGAAATAGTAATTAATTATAGCTTTATACTCTAAGTTCTCATATATTCTACATTTCTACCTATGCCTTCTAAGTTTTCCTTCTTTTTTGCTGTCATGCGTGTGTGTAAATGGTATCTTATCCATTTTCCAGTATAGATCTCAAGCATAAACATAACATGATATGGATATTACAATTGTTTGTTGATTTGATTAGTTGTATGTGGTGCCAAATTTTTGCTCACTAACACATTAAGTTAAAACTTCATTTGGTTTTATAGTGACCTCGTCAAACAAATGGCATAGATTGTGGATACTATGTATTGAAATACATGAGGATCCTTTCTTAATCCTCACAATCTCCAAATGAGGTATGAAATTTTAGCCGTAATGTTATTGTGTTTATTAATCTATTGCATAATATAATTCAATAGTAACTTAGTTTATTATGATGTTTTAACTATTAGAATGCTTAAAACTTAAAGTGTAGCTCCTTCATTGAAGATCAGCTGGATGAAATAAGGGAGGAGCGACCTTCTTATGTTCTTTAGATGTAATTTTTTCTCCCTGTTGGTATCTTGCTAAGGATGTACAATGATGGTCTTTTAGTTTTGAATAGCTAGCTGATATTTTCTCCCTGCAAAATGTATTCTGAATTTACTGTCAAAGGTTCTATGATAATTATGTTTTGGTTTTGGGATATGAGTTCTATGGATCAAAGTTCAATGCTGAATGATTTTTGATGTAATTACTTACAGCATATATGAATGAACTTGCTTCTCCTGATTCTATGATGATATAATATGCAAATGGATTTGTTGGGTTAGGATTTATCGAATATTATGATTAGTGTTTGTTGGTGTCAATTGTATGATTGTGAAGATTTATCTTGCTAATAGGAAACATGGGATGCTGATAAAGAAATCAGACATCATCCAATGGCATAAATTGCAGATACTATGTATTGAGATTTTTTGAGAGAGTTGATCCCTTCCGAATCCTCACAATCTCCATATAAGGTATGTGGATGTTTACCATGTGCATGTTTACCAAATATATTGTCAAATGATGATTTTTTTTCTCTCTTCTAGTATCTTTTTAAGAATATATAGAATGATGTTTTTGTTTTGAATGGCTAGCTTATTTTTGCAGGATGTGAAATGTTCAAATGGATATGAAGAGTTTTCACAGGATATGAGATGTCCAAATGAACTGATGACTAAGCAAGAGTGCAAGATGTTGCAGCATTGGTGTTAGTTGTAAGCATTGGGTGTTAGTTGTATTTTGTTTCAGCTATGTTCTATTAGCTTTTTAATGTAACATAGCCAGTGACTTTTACGGGAATCATGTATGAATTTAGCTAAGTACTATTTCCATATAAATAAATAAAGTTTATTATTTTAAGAAGTTGTATTTTAGTTGTGTATTGAGTTTTTTCTGTTGCATCATTTAGCGTAATGTAAACTAGTCCTGGATAATTGGCCAAATGAGATTTTTTTTTTTAAAAAAAAAAGTGGAGTTTAGTAGCGGTTCCAGAACCGCTACCCAACTCTTTATTACGCAGCGGTTCCAGAACCGCTACCCAACTTTAGTAGCGCTGAGTTATGCGCCGGTCCCAGAACCGCTACCCAATTCACAATATAACCGCTACCCAAGGCCTTTTTTGTGGTAGTGAACCAATCTTTATGATGACAATGACATCCCAAGTTTTGGTAAGAATTATATTTTGATATTGGGTGTTGAATTTACTTATTTAACTAACTTGTGTTGTTTTGCCATTCTTTTGAAATGCTTGTCTTTGTGCGGTTAATAGTGATGTCTGGTTGTTTTGTACATTTGTGTTAGACATTGGTACACTGTTAGACATATGGTTTGAAATTGGTGCGTTGTGTTTTCATTCAAATTTTCTTACCCTCTTTTGCATAGTTTTCTTGCTACTTACATAGAGTGCCTTTTCTGCAAGTGTATGATTTGCAATATATTTTGTGAAGTACCAAATTTCCAAAGCTAAAGACAACTCGTACTATTGTTTATTATGAACAAGTACCAAATTTCTTATGTCTATTTATTTTGTTGGTGTCATTTTCTATAAACTGTGAACTTCTAGAAGGAGGAATAAAATTGTCACTTAAGACAACTTGTGTGGTGGGTCGCCATTGGAAATTATTGTGTTGTTTTTGCAACGTCCTATTATTTGTGGAAAATGTTGTATTTAATAGTGTGACCTGGGTGAGCATCGTGATAGGAAATTCATAGGTGTGTAAGTTGTGATTAAGGAACATGATAACCATAGTATTTCAGCTTGTTATTAGTAAAAAGAATCCTAATTTTGCGGACATGGTTTGGATTAAGTACTTCTCATTAGGGATAAACAATTGTCTATTAGAATGTTGAGCGTAGGACTTCTTGCCAAGTGTATGATTTGCAATATATTTTGCTTCTTATGTGCTTTCTTGTATTCTATATCAGTAAACTTTCATCATCCTTTACATAGTTACCTTATTAAAATTTAAATAAACTCCTACTGGTTGTAGAGTGGTAGAGTAATTGCCTCTACCATTTGCCATCTCGATAAATACCCATTTTTTTGTCGTTTTTCTAGCCATAAATCCTCAATTGACTCTGCATTTGTTTTTCTTGCTGGATTTCATGATCTTTGAGGTCTACTATAGCCCATAAATCTAGCGCTTATTCTACTATTTCTATGGAAATTTTTTGAACACATATCTTGAGCTTCAGATGCATGTATTGGCTTATAAATAGACCATTTTGTATTGGTGATCACCTGTTCTTAGTCTATCCAATTTCCCTATTTTTTTTATTTGCTATGCATTGTCATGTCTATCAAGTATGAGTGATATTTTTGGTTTTATGTGTTTTGATGTTTGATAAGTTCTCTTATTAAATATGATTTTTTTTATGCTTGTGTGTTGTGAAGTTTGAAAATATCTATTGTTTTAAAAAAGTTCTTTAAGTTTGTGGGTTGGAAACCCAAGTTAATCCTGATGCATATCATCACCCTTCAGAAAATCCAAGCCTGCCAGCATTGATGAAATTTTGGGTTCATTTGGTTTTTCTGTTCATTGTTATGCACACACGAATAACATGTTTTGTTTGGTTTTGATTAAGATCTATGGAAAGATATAATATCACTTTTTTCCAAAGACTCTCTTCAATAGATTTTGATTATAAACTATTTTGAAGATAAAATAAGCTAATCTTAAGATTTTCTTAATTTAAGGAATGTCAATTAGATTAACTTCTTTGGTTTGAAAAGGATTCTCGAGCACTCACTCATTTCTTTCTCCACTTTCTTCATCTATTTCTAATGTGAATGTTACTTCATCCACTTTCTTCATTTAGTCATGGACGGGCCAACCGACAACCTTGGAAATGTCGTAAAAGATCTCATACATGTGCACATAAAATGAGTTAAGGCATGCATTCATTGCAGTATGTCAAAGATCATGAGAACAAGGAGAGGCGACAAACAACAAAACAATGTGAATCCAATTGGCAATTTGTAGCCTCAACTGAAACATGAACTACACGTGGTTTCTCCAAACCAAGGAACCACTCAAAAAAGCGGCTAAAACAGATTCAACTAAAATAGATGCTAAAATTTATACTAACCGGCATTAAACAGAAAACTATCAGAGACAAGAGATAATGCAAAGGTTGTTATTTCTTTCATGAACAACTAGTACAGAGAGTCATAAATGATCATGCAGATGAAACCAAAAATTACATACACCTTCTGTACTATTAATCGAATGGGAAGCTAAGATTTTCTTAATTTAAGGAATGTCAATTAGTCACTAGTAATTTATTGATTTAACTCAACTCTTCAAAATGCTGAACTTTGTAGAGCAATAATACTTTTGTGGAAATATGGATAGACAACATTTTCTCCAAACCAAGGAACCACTCAAGAAACCGGCTAAAACATATTCAACTAAAATAGATGCTAAAACTTCTACTAACATGCATGAAACAGAAAACTATCAGAGACAAGAGATAATGCAAATGTTGTTATTTCTTTCATGAACAACTAGTACAGAGAGTCAGAAATGATCATGCAGATGAAACCAAAAATTACATACACCTTCTGTACTATTAATCGAATGGGAAGCTAAGATTTTCTTAATTTAAGGAATGTCAATTAGTCACTAGTAATTTATTGATTTAACTCAACTCTTCAAAATGCTGAACTTTGTAGAGCAATAATACTTCTGTGAAAATATGGATAGACAACATTTTCTCTAAACCAAGGAACCACTCAAGAAACCGGCTAAATCAGATTCAACTAAAATAGATGCTAAAACTTCTACTAACAGGCATTAAAAAGAAAACTATCAGAGACAAGAGATGAGGCAAAAGTTGTTATTTCTTTCATGAACAACTAGTGCAAAGAGCCAGAAACGATCATGCAAATGAAACCAAAACATTACAAACACCTTCTGTACTATTAATCGAATGGGAAGCTAAGATTTTCTTAATTTTAGGAATGTCAAGTAGATTAACTTCTTTGGTTTGAAAAGGATTCTCGAGCACTCACTCATTTCTTTCTCCACTTTCTTCATCAAATTCTAATGTGAATGCTACTTTTTGGTTTTACTCTTTAAAGTTGTGTAATGTAGAGTGCAATTACATGATTGGTCCATGTCTGTTTTCTTTTTTAGATGGGAATTCGATAAGTTTATTTTGTGACTACTTTTTTCTATAGTTGTTCTACCCAGTTGATAAATGAATGTGATCTTTTTCTTCCTCGGAATAGTTATATTGTAGCGTTAGTTAATTAGTATTGAAGGATAAGATGGTTGAAGGTAGCGTCAATATGTAGGATAACTAATAAAATATTTGATATGTTATTTGTGTTATTAACTATTAACAGTTTAGTTGTGTTTGTTTTACATTAAAATATCTCATTCTATCATTAATGCATTATCAACAAATATTGTATAATAATTATAAAAAAACTGTATTAACTCCACACGTACATGTTTTCCATACACACTAAAGATAATAATCGGTTTATTGTTACCTATTTATTGGCAAAGTTTATAATAAGGTTTGTTCATTTCAGATAATTGCATAGATTACAAATTACTTCTGGTATGTAACTTAATTTGTTCACTTTATAAAATATAGAATTAAAAATCATAAAACATAGAATCGCTCGTTCGTGCATTGCACGAAAACAGGCTATTATCCTAGTAACACTCATATCCCAACATAACATATGTTGACTCAATTGGTAAGAATGAATCAATTACGTTGTGTGTTTGATTGTCGTTGCCAATGTGAAGACTGTATTAGTGGGCGATCTATAAGTATTATAAGTGACCGATGATCCCTGAAGCATGCTCTGCCCGTGGTGGTGAATATCGTCGAACTCAGCCAAACTTTGCTTCATCTAGAAAAAGTTATAACGCTCATTTTGAACGGGAATAAACCGGTCTAATTTATGCATTTCAAAATATTTCAAATTATTATTGTTAGAATAAGAGTTAATAAAGTTTGAAAATTTATGTTTTCATGTGTGCGTTTGAGATACAACCTGTTAGAAATTTTGAATAGGAACCATTTTCATTTCTTAAAAAAAATACTTGGTGAAAACTAGTTTGGGCACTAAGATACTAGTTTTGGGACCCGAACCAATTCGAAACATTTCACCGAACCAGGAAACCATTTCAGTTCAGTTTAGACATTTGGTCATTGGTTCAGTTCGATTTTAATAAACCACTTTTTTGTTGCAGTACAGTTCGGTTCAGTTCAATATAGTTTAGCTTAAAATGACATGCTTAGTTTAAGCCATGCAATTTATATTTCAAGCCTTGGTTGAAATCATCATCATCATCATCATATTCCTCTCAACAAACCATAACCTTCTCATAAGACTCATTTCTACCTCAGTTCATTCAACATCTAACATCTCGAAATAAAAAACCTAGAATCTCAAAATCATCCAACAACTCAAAATAAAAAACACATAATCTGAAAGGGATGTTGAAGCAGAAGTCACGACTCTTACCTCTTCTCACCTTCAATTTCCTCTCGAACGTCCAAAAGCAATGGACGAAGTCGTGCTGCTTATCTCCTTCACAAACGTCCTAACATCATGAAAAGATCTATATTTCAAACCTTGAGACCCTAATCTAGATATCGAGAAGTTGGGTGGCATAAAAGAGAAAATGATCGATGGCTTATGCAACTTATGGGATTTTGCACTTGTAACGACGAGGTTAGATGCTAGCGGTGGCGGCGTCGCTGCTCGATGATGGCTTTCGCTTGGAGTCGCTGCTTAATAATGGCTTTCACAGTGGTGAGAATGCACAAGGACGCCATGACTTTCATGGAGGAGAAGGTCGGAGATGACCTTAGGAGATGAGAAAGCGTGGGAAGAGAAAGATTTCATTTTAAGGGTTTAGAAACACTATAAGAATATGGTGAATTACCGACAGCCAAAAAGGTGTTGGTAAAGGGCTCGATCACTAACAGCTAAGCCGTCGGAAAAGAATTTTCGGGGAAAAATTAAAAGAAAATAAACATGCATAAGTTGGTAAAAAAGTAATTTTCGTGATCATTATAGGCGGTTTTTTATTTATTTTTTGAATGAATTCGAGAACTTGTTTGGGCGAGACAATTGATCGCCATAATACCTACGACTTTCATCGTCAGTAACTTATAACTACCTGTTTAAATCCCTCGGTAATCTATATGTAGGTTCGTCAATCTCTTTGCTTTTACCAATCTCATTTTTGCTAGCATATACAAAGTAAGTATTTATTTTATTTTATTTAACTTAGTTTATAAATTATATTTTGTGTCATGTATTGTAAGTAAGATTTGCTCTGTGGTTTAATTAATTGTATTATTTTGTTTTAAGATATTTTTACGCGAAACTTATTCGTTTAATTTTTATTGAGTAGTATATTACATTTCTATGTAATTCACGTATTATATTGTTCGATAAAATTGATCTATAAAATTAAACTTTTTTTAAACAATCATCCTAGATGTACCTTTATGAATTGGTAGATGAGCTGTTTGCAAACACATACCTAAGTATGATATGTTTTTTCTTTTTTAATAGGCAAATGTTAGTTGTTAGAAATGTTAGTAAATTAATCTCTCCTCCTAGTTTGAACCAGGGGCTGGGACCCTTCACCCTTCATCTCATTCAACCCTTATGAGTATGTAAACATTTTTACAATGTAAATGCATAATAATTAAACTCATAATATATTCATAAAATAAAGCATTAAAATTAAATTTCATAATTAAAATAGACTTTCCTTTTTAAAGAAACTCAAAAACACAATAAAGAACAAGGGAATGCCGATGGAAGAAGTCAAGTATGGCGCCCAAGAGTTGGGAAATAATTTTTTGAGACGTGAATTACATTAATCAAATAAAATAAATACCCGTTTTTTTTTTGAATAATAAAATAAATATCCGTTAGGCTAATGCATCATGATGGATATTAATATTAGGATCAAAGACCTGGAGGTAGAGCTGGGCGAATTGGCCCGCGCCCGCGGGCCGGCCCGCAGCCCGCAGCCCGCGCGGGCTGTGGCCCGGTGATTGGTTGCCCGTTTAAAAGCGGGCCTACGCGGTCTGGCCCACTTAACCCGCGAGTTCAGGCGGGTTGAACCGCGGTTTTGCGGGCTGGACCGCATTACAAAAGAAAAAAATTTAAGTCATTTATTTGACAACTTTTGAGAAAAAAATTGACAACTTTGGAAAAAAAAATCAGTTTATTTTTTAATTTAGGCGTTTATAAGGTTTTTAATAAAAAAATATTTTTAATTTAGTTTTAAATTTCATTTTTATTATTTTTTAATTTGGCTTGTGGCCCGCGGGCCAGCCCGCTTATCCGCGGGGCGAGGGCGGACCAGCGTAATAGAGGCCGGTTTAAATGTGGGCCTATGCGGTGCGGGCTTACGCAGGGCGGGTCTATGCGGGGCGGTCTAACCGCATACCCAGCTCTACCTGGAGGGATTCCCTTGATCTAAACCAAGTTAAAAAAAAAATCACAGCCAAGAAATCTGCACTTATTAAGTGAACAATTTAATAACGAGGCACACACTAACTGAATAAATAAAAATTTTCTTACAAAAAAAATTGATCAAGCTTTAAAGATTTCGTACCTCAACTAATTAATTTAAAAAACAAATAAATTCCACATATTTAAAATCTGATTGATTGATTATGTAAAAATATTTTAAAGAGTAAAGTACACTCACCCCCCTTAAGGTTTGTTAGAATTACACTCCACCCCATTCTTATCTAAAATCTACATCCCACCCCATTTTATATAGAGGCAAATTTAGTGACGAAAAATATTTTTCATTAATAATTAGTTATTATTTAAATTGTTAATCAATAATTTCAAAAAAAAAATCAATATAATCCAATAAATTTAAAAATGAAAACATCACAATCCTCCTCATTCTCTCAATCGCGTTTTTCCTCCGTAAATTCATAATGCAAATTATGCAATAGCACACCTGCCCGATTTACAAACCATATCTCGAACATAGTGAAACATGCTTGTGTTTTCATATTTGGTAATAATTCAATTTTAATCAAAATAATCTCTTTATACCTCCAATTTTCAAAATTGGGTTGTAGGCCAAAAAAGCAACACAAATGGGTGAAGAAAATAGAGAAACAAAATTATGAAAATATGAAGTGGATCTGAGGTTATTAGAGCCCAACGAGGCGGTGGAGCATCGTTTTTAACAAAATCCAACAATATCTAAGACCAACAGAGCGTTCGCTCACAACTTCAAGGGGTGAAATTCACAAGAAGTAGTTGAACAAGTGGCTTTAGGGATGTGCGATTCACGTTCTGGGGGTTCAGGTTGCAACAAAACTTTGAGGCATGAAGGTGCCATGGGGTTTCACATTGTGGGACAGTGGAGCCGTGTTAAAGGGAGTAAAGGCTTGGTGGTGGCCGTTTGTGGTGAGAAATATGATTTGGAGATAGATGGGACGTGGACTTAACAGACAGAGTGAATGGTTTTTTTAAATTTAATTCAGTAAAATTATTTTCATAAATTAATGTATGATAGTGTATATGCATTAAATTTATTTAAATTTTTACTAATTAGTAATTAGTTTTTAGTAGTGAGGAATTTGTTTTCGTCACTAAAATTTGCCTTTATAAAAAATGGGGTGGAGTGTAGATTTTTAAAAAGAATGGGGTGGAGTGTCATTCTTGCAAATCTTGAGGGGGTGAGTGTATTTTACTCTATTTTAAATCATAACACAACTTTACACAGATATTCAATCATATCATGCTACATAGTAGAAGTAGATGCATTTATTTTATATATTTGAAATTTGAATAGTTGTCTGTGTAAAAAAAATTTAAAATATAACACAATCTCACACAATGACTCAATCATATCAGACCACATAATAGAAGTTATACATATTTTAATTAAAATATATATTTTGTGATATGTTTATGAAGGATCTAGAATAAACTTCAAGGTTCACGCGTTCTAGACCCTTCCGCGTGACCTAATAAAACTCAACTTTCAATCCTGACCGTCCATCAAACCAAGTAAACTACCACTATAAATTCACTCGACAAAGCAAACTTTCTTAGTACTTGTTCTTCTTCCTCTTTCGCATTCCGTTGAGATCTCTCTCTCATTCATCATCACAACCAAATTAGGGTTCCCAATTTCACGGTGGTTGATCGATCCGATCGGAATTTCGCGGTGGTTGATTGATCGGAGCGAAGATGTTTGGAAGGGCACCGAAGAAAAGTGATAGCACTAGGTACTATGAGATCCTCGGTGTTCCGAAGAATGCTTCTCAGGATGATTTGAAGAAGGCGTATAAGAAAGCTGCCATCAAGAATCACCCTGATAAGGGCGGTGATCCTGAAAAGGTATCTGATTGTGAAAAATTTCCATTCAATCGTGTTTCAGATTTTGATTGTATAGCATGCAATTTTGTTTCTAGTGTAATCTGATTGATGTATTGGTACTGATGATCTGATTCGGATTTGAATTGTGTTGAATTGATTAATTTAGGGTTCAATGCGAAAGAGTGAGATTGATTGAATTGGTTATTTGATTGATGGGTTTAGGGTTATGCTAATTTGTGTTTGAATTAGTTAGTTTGTTTAGTGCTTTTTAGATATTGTTAGCTTCAGTGAAAATTTGTGCTGTCAATTGAAACAGAAAGCTTGTTTTTTTAGCTGAATTTTGTGTTTTTTTTGTTGAAAGCTTGATTTTTACCTGAATGTTGTGTTTTTTTTTTGTTGTAGTTTAAGGAGCTGGCGCAAGCTTATGAGGTTTTGAGTGACCCTGAGAAGCGTGAGATATATGATCAGTATGGTGAAGATGCGCTTAAGGAAGGAATGGGTGGTGGTGGCGGTGGCCATGACCCATTCGATATTTTCCAGTCATTCTTTGGTGGAGGCGGAGGCCCATTCTCCGGTAAGGCTTTTTTTGAATAAGGGGTGTTTTGGCCAATGGTTTTGTTATGTGGGGTTTGTCTTAACAGGGATTGTTGTATGTTTGAACAGGTGGTAGCAGTAGAGGACGGAGGCAGAGACGGGGAGAAGACGTGGTTCACCCTCTGAAGGTCTCTTTGGAGGACCTTTACAGTGGAACTGCTAAGAAGCTTTCACTCTCAAGGAATGTGTTGTGCTCCAAGTGCAATGGGTGTGTATCTTTCTCTTTGAATTGTTTTGTTGTTCCTTTTTATACAATTAAGATATCTTATGTTGGTGAGTGGCGTTGTCTGTTTTTGATAACAGGAAAGGATCAAAGTCTGGGGCTTCCATGAAGTGTGCTGGTTGCCAGGGTACTGGTATGAAGGTGTCCATTAGGCACCTGGGTCCATCTATGATTCAGCAAATGCAACATCCTTGCAATGAATGTAAGGGAACTGGAGAGACAATCAATGACAGAGATCGATGCCCACAGTGCAAGGGAGAGAAGGTTGTCCAAGAGAAGAAAGTGCTTGAAGTTATTGTGGAGAAGGGAATGCAGAATGGACAGAAGATTACATTCCCTGGTGAAGCTGATGAAGCGGTATGTTGTTGATCTTAGTGTTACTAACAATGAGGTGGGTTGCTTACTTGTGAGTTGTGACTGATTTTGAGCTATTGTCTTTTGCAGCCGGATACCGTCACTGGGGATATTGTCTTTGTCCTACAACAGAAGGAACATCCCAAGTTCAAAAGAAAGTCTGAAGATCTTTTTGTTGAGCACACTTTGTCCCTAACTGAGGCTCTATGTGGCTTCCAGTTTGTGCTTACTCACTTGGATGGAAGGCAACTCCTTATCAAATCAAACCCTGGGGAAGTTGTTAAGCCTGGTATGTAAATGTTTTACTTACATCATGTTGGTCGTTGTCTCAAAGTTGCTATGTGATTGAAATTTTGATTTGATTTTTTGCTGTGTTACTGATATTTTCATTCTTTGGTGTGTAGATTCATACAAGGCTATTAACGATGAGGGGATGCCGGTGTATCAGAGGCCTTTCATGAAGGGAAAACTTTACATTCACTTCACTGTGGAGTTCCCTGAATCTCTGAGTGCTGAGCAGGTTAAGGCTCTAGAGGCTGTTCTGCCACCAAAGCCTTCATCACAGTTGACAGACATGGAGCTGGACGAGTGTGAAGAGACCACACTTCATGATGTCAACATAGAAGAAGAGACAAGGAGGAGACAGCAAGCTCAGCAGGAGGCGTATGATGAGGATGATGACATGCACGGTGGTGGTGCTCAAAGAGTACAGTGCGCCCAGCAGTGATGAGTTTTTCTGGAGTGTGGTGGAACCTGTGGTTGTTATGTTATTTTAGCCGCTGCGCGGTTTAAACATAGTGTGTTCAATGTAGCTTTTATGTGGAGATCATCTCCTTATAATGTTTAATTTTTCTTCTTCAAACAGTGGACATGCCTATTGCTTTCTAAAATTATAGACTCCCCATTGAGGGTCAATTGGATTTTTGATACAATAATTAATTCTAGATATCCTATCATGAACCTAAAATAAATAACGAAACTGCTTACTTTTGGTCGTAATCTATCTTGAATTATATTTAGACTCCGCCAAGTTCCCTTTGGTCCATCTCTCTTTCGTCATAGTCCCTTTCATTAACTTGAATTGTCCCTTCGCCTACCACCACTACTACCCTAAATCTTATCCTCCCTCTCCTACCATCGTTCCACTTGCTCCTAAAGATTTGTAGAAGAACTCACCTTTCACGAAGCTCAGATGAGAAGAACTCACCTTGTGTTTCATGAAGCTCAGGTCGGTGATGAGGAGTTTAAGATCCTCTACTTTCTCAAGCGCGAATTGCCATCATCATAGGAAGAAAGATAGAGCTAGGGTGCGCCCCTGGTAATTGCATCTTTGTACCTGGGTTGTGAGGGCTCCTAGTAAACAGCAACCACAAGATCATGACCGTAACCACATGATCATGACCGTTGAGGGTGATTTTCCCTTCACTAAGGGATCCAGCATTGAGGAGTTTAAGGTTTCCACAAGCTAGCCAACATGGTTTGGTGTGTATATTCTACTTGAGAAGCACCACAAATCGAGCAACCTGCAACATGTTCTGAAATCTGATAACATTACTACAGCGGAAGATGAAAGAAAAATGACTAGGACTCTAGGAGACAGAAAATGTTTCATTTTGTTTTGCTATGTTAGATTGTAATGGTAAAACTACCACATTACAATTGCAACTTTGAGATTATGTAGATTTTTACACATGATCGCCGTAATAACAGCACAATTGCAGTCTAAAGTTATAGTTGAACAGGTTACCTCAAAGGGGTGACCTGAGAACACAAGATAAATTAGTAACATAAAGATATACTAGATTCTAGTATATGATATAACAATTCAAACCAATGCAGCTTGTGTTCTTAAGCTCACTCCTCTGAGATAAACAATCGGTTGTCTGGAACACCAAGTGAATATAAAAAATAAAAGAAGAACATTGGCCTTTAGGGTTCAGGTCGTTTCTTTATATATGAATATCTGGTGGTGACATATAAGACCTCATGCCCTGTCCTGATTTCACAATGTTGCCATTCATGACACGAAATTGAAATGATTCAAAAGTCGCATATATTATAAGGTGGAGTGAGTAATGGAGTATATTATATTGGATGCGTTAGAGTGAATACCAATCTCATATTCTTCCACAAATGTTGTCATCCTATCGACAGCATGTTTTCATTAAAAAAATAGAGCACAACACTAAGGATATGTTGTCATTTCGAGTGGCAATGAAGTAATGGTCATGGAGCTATTTCATCTTTTCCAGTTGTAAAATCATACCCATTACCTTTTTTTTTCAATTTAAAATCACATCCATTGCCGGACTATGTCAAACCAAGTTTTCTTTTTCAAACGGGCTCTGGATTTACACTAATTAGTGTCCCACAAACTTTCCCCAATCTCCCTGAAGAAACTCCACCTGCTAATATATTTGTTTAGTTTTCCATCATATCCTCAAACTCCACCTGCTAACCAATGCGCCGGTTGTAATGGTTAGAAATGGTTTCCCTGAAGTTGAAAGTTCGATCCTTACGAGGCACATGCTTAGGAAGTTGAAAGTTTGAACCTTACGAGGCACACTCTTAGGAAGATCTTTGATCTTTGCCACATTTGAGTTGAATAAGGTTTAATGAATAAAAACACTACCTGTTGATATATTTCCATTATATCCTCAACATGGTAAAATAGTGGTTAGCAACTAAAAGAAACTGTCGAGTATGCTGTTAATCTAATAACAATATGTTTGGTCACACTGTAAGTAAACTGTAACCCTAAAGAAAAACAATAAACTTTCATTTTCCCCAATTCCACTCACTCAAAAAAAGAGATAAGAAGAGAAGAGAAAGAGTTGAGAGTATAACCAGTGATGTGATAAGAAACGAAGAGAGAAAATGGATTAAAACGAGATGTAAGAAATTGTTTATGAACGAATCAGTATCTATTCTAAGAATGAATTTATCTAATCTAGTCACTACTCCGAGGTTGAGGGTTAGTGTTCAGCCCTAAGGGCAATGAGCCAATGACTGTGCAAATACCTGGTCATAAAAAAATGTGACTAGCTAGCATTTCTCTCGTATTCAATTTCATATGAGGTTAAAGAAACTGTGACTACAAGAGGCAAGAAACGTGTAAGTATTCACACTGAGTAATATTCTCCCAATAAACCCAAGCTCTTCAAACAAAACAAGTAACAAAGCTAGTTATGGGGAATATCAATCTTGTTTTGGAGATACCCAAAAAACTGAGGAATTGTAAATGAAGGCTTGTCCCATGATTTGATACATAATTTTGCGACCGCTAGAAGACTTTTAAGCTCAGTACAGTCATAACTGTTCCCAAGATCAGGGTCTATCATCTTATCTATCGAACTGTAAAATCGGGACTCTTGGATCCATTCAACTAAATCAGAACCTTCCATCTCTGAAGACTGACCTGTTACCAATTCCAGTATGAGCACTCCAAGTTGGAATATAATCTTGCAACTTTTCTGCCCCATGGAATCTGAAATGGATTAGACTGGTGAGCACACAAATGTAAAGTAACAGAGTAAAGTAGTTCAAATTTGTTTTTGTTGTAAGAATAGTTTATAAAGAGAAGTAACCTTCTGATTTTGGGATCATGACAGAATTTCCACCAGATGTAAGAAGGCCAAAGTCAGATAGCTGTGATTACAGAAGGAAATCTCATTTAATTTAATTTTAAATTTAGAGTGTTATTTGCCTTCAACATGTATTAAATTCAGCCAAAAGGTGAGTTTACAATGAGAAAGGGAAGTACTTCCTTACCTTAGCAGTGAAGTTTTCGTCCAACATAATATTGCCTGAGCTGATAGAGACATGACATACTGGTGGATCACTGAAAAGAAACAAGTATTTCTGCATCAAGAAGTAGAGGCGAAAATCAGTAACCATGCTTGACAAGTTCTATAGCTTCTACTGCTTGTTCATATCCTAAAATCCTTGGGTATCAAAACACAGAATTTTATGCTCTAAAGGCGGTAACATTACATCATTCCTCACTCATAACAGCACAAACTTTTCTTTCACAAGGGGGCATAGCACAACCAGGTAATAAACAGTTCCAATTTAGCAGGGATTTCCCCCCACCCATGATCAATTTAGGATTCAAATTAATTGCAGTAGAAAATGGAATGAGACGTGTGTAGTTTCAAGCTGTAAATATTATGCATCATTTTGGACATGCTTTAATTTGTAAAGTTTACCAGTGCGGCCACAACACCATTAGCTATCTGCAACCTTGTCCTCCAACTCAAGGGAGTCTTCAAAGGGTCTGCCAGCATCAAATCAATGAAACAAAATTATAATTGTGTAAAAGTTATCAACATGCTAATTTTATTTTTCCTCATTTCGGAGCTTACCATTTAGATGCTCCTTTAAGCTTCCATTTTCTATGTTGTCAAATATGAGCAGTCTGCAGAAATAACCCAAAAGGAAAAGTTACAATATTGCTATCTACACCCATATCAAGGTTACTCTAATAATGTTCCATGTCCAAAAGAAAAAGAAATTCCAATGAATTTGAGTAACTTATTTCACTCTATACAACAGCTTCTCCCATATAAGTTAATAATCAAAATCAATTTCTACACCTCAAATTTTTCAGAATTCTATCATCTAACTTCTCCATCAAGAACTATAAATTCATAAGTGCTTTTTCTAATGTTGGAACCCAAATAATTATCTGATACCAAACTACAATTCTATCATCTCAAAAGTAGAAATGTCTATTATATATTAATTCCAAATCAACCAAATCAAGAAAAAAAAATGAAAAAACAAAGTTACTGTAATCTGAAGCCACCTACTACCTCTTGCGATTGCGTCCAACAGAAAAGCCTTTGAGCGAGAGAAGGTGGCGATGATGCAAGCGCCCCAAGAACTGCACTTGTTGGTGAAAACTGTCACCATTTCGTTGATCAAAATCTTTCAATTCTTTCACCAAGCAAACACCACCACCACCCTCTCCAAAATTGGCCGCATATGCAGAAACTTCAGAATTGCTGAAAACCACTCTGCGGAAACCATCGGTTGCGCTTCGAACATCGTTGTACGAAATTCTCCTCACAAAGAACACCGATCCTGAAAACAATTCAACACAATCATCAAGCTACAGTTCTAAATTTCACAATCAATTGCACATTGAAACAGGAATCAACAATTCTTGAATCAAAATCAAAATTGATCAACAAGCAATTTGGAATTAACAGTGTGATCAGTGAAGTGATTGAGAATTGAATTGAAGTTGAACGAGATTGGGGTTACCGGAGCGGCGAGATCGGTGGAGCCAACGGAGGAGGTGGCGGCGGAGCTTGCGGAGGAAGGGATCCATGGTGGTGGTGGGAAGTGTCGGTTAAGAATAACGGAGTCGAGTGAGGTGATGATAACAGCGTCAAATTCCATTCGTTTTCGGAATTGTACTTGTTTGGTTGGTAAATATGGAAACAGCTTTTTTATGAAGGAAAAGTAAAACGAATCTGTTTTTTTCTGAGTAAGTGTTGAGATTAGAGAGAGGGAATCGATTCCAACGTGCGTCAACGTCACTCACTCTCATGTAACTGAAATCTGTTTTCTGTTTTCTGTTTTCGATTCGGTTTATTACTAAAAAAATTCACTTTGGTCAGTGAACTAGAGTAATTAATTATACGTGGGAATTGACTTAGAAAAACTGGGGATTAAGAAGCATTCAAGTTACACTTTATTAGTAGTACTTTACCACTTTGCTTTATGCTCTTTTAGAATAGAAAATAAGAAGAGAGAAAATTATAGAATTTGATGTTGTTTGGTATGAGGAAAATGGAAGAGAAAGTAAGAAGAAAGAAATTGGTGAGTGGTAGTAAAAACTAAAAAGACATTTTTACCCAAAAAAAAATAAAGAATAATGAAAATTGTGCACATTTTCATAATTTCTCCTCTCCTTTGTTTTAGCTCCTAGTTAGTCATTTTTTTCGGGAGTTTAATTTCTATGCACCGACAGTGTAAAGTTTTTTTTACACCGTCAATCAATCAGATTTTAAGGATGTGAGAAAATCTCTCTTTTTATTTAATTTCATTAATTGACGTGGCACATCCTTAAAATCTAATTGGTTGACGGTGTAAAAAAACTTTACACCGTCGGTGCATCAACCTTTTTCTCTTTTTTCGGAACCTAGCTCCTCATTTTAACAAAAATAAATACACTTCTTATTATGAAGTACTTAAGACTTAATAGTCATAGTTTGAGAACTTAAAAACTTATAAGTATGCGTATCTAATATGGCTCATAATTGAGTTGTTATGTAATCCTTGATGGTTAATATAATAAGGAAAGAAAATATTTGTACAAATTTTCTAACTAAGCATGGTACACTGCAATAAGAAGTGATGAGTATTGTTTTGTTATCTCTAACAATTTTGACACAACTTTTCTTTTTTTTTGATATAATAAAGGGCCAAGCCCAGAAAACAAATTACATAAGTCTAGGGTAAGAAACCTCATTCTCATCATCTCTTAATAGAGAAAACATTGAGTGAGGAACACATTCACTACTAAAATCAAAACGCTGCATATTATGCCCAAGACCAGCCAAATAATCAGCACATTTATTGGCTTCTCTAAAGACCAAGTGGAAGTGCACATCCCAGTCCAAACCAGCTTTGACAGCAATTGCTTGCACCAGATTTGCACAAGGATGAAGGGGGGAACATCTAATAGTAATCAGATCAAAAGCTATTTTTGAGTCTAATTCCATCATGATCACCTTCGGTTTGAACTTATAAGCAAGTTCCAAGCCTTTTAGGACTCCCCACAGTTCTGCTCTTAGAATTGAGCACTGACCCAAATTTTCTATAAATCCACAAATTACCTTCCCTTGCCAGTCTCTAATCAGCCCACCACAGGATGCTTGCCGCTGTTGAGAGCGAACAGAGCCATCAGTGTTCATTTTCCATGTACCTTTTTCCGGTTTACACCAAGCAACATGAGCTTCTTTCATGTGAAGATTTGAGATTGCATCTGGATAACAAAGACTATGGACTATATCATTGGCAGCATTAGTAATAAGTACTACTAAATTACAAGGCATAGTTATATGGTTGTTAAAAACCAAGTCACATCTGTCCTTCCAGATATACCAAACCACAATACCAAACAGCAAGGCCCAACTGATTCCCCCTCTATGGACAAACTTCCTGTGAAGGTTGAAAACTAGCCAAATGGAGAGGCCAAGACTAAAGAATTTACTCCAATCTTTGGCTGCCACAAAGGAATTCCACACTTCATGGACGAAAGGGCAGTCCCTCACTACGTGCATCACCGTTTCCTCAGCGTTCAAACAGCTGGGACATAAAGCAGATGAACACATCTTCCTCCTTAGTCTTTCGGCATTAGTGACCAGCCTGTTATGAGAAATTTTCCACAGAAAACTTTGTATACGAGGTGGCCCCTGATACTTCCACACCAAATCAAAAGTTCTAGGTGGGGAATCATTTCCCATATCGTACATCAGGGAGTAAACAGACTTCAAATTAAATAACCCATCAAAAGTAAGATTCCAACAGAGTTTATCCTCCCCACTAGACATTATGGGAGGGGTAATCAAGGTAATTTTATCACATACCTCAGTAGGAAAGAGTTGTCTCAACAGTTCCCACTTTCAGGAGCCGTCTACAACATAGAAAGAAATGGGAAGATCACTCACCCAGTCTTAGACATTATCCGGGAGGAAGTCCAGAAGGTTATCGAAGGAGGGGAGCCAAGAGTGTTTCTGTTCCGGTATGGAACCGCAGACTAAGGCTAACCAATATCGAGAGCAAGCGAGAGTAAACAAAGCGAATAAAATGCGTGAAATGATAGGATCCCCACCGCTTGGGCGGTCCTCTTTTATTTATAGCTTGGGTTTTGGTCCGGCTGGACCATGGGTTGCCCGGCCCATTAGTTACATGATACTGATTAGCCCATTCGGTCCGCCCATATCAGTCCACAGGCCCACAAGACACTGATGTTTTAGAACTAAAACGAAAGTGTCTTATTGAGGCCCACAACTTCTGGTACGCCCGTGTACAATGTGAACCAATTTGTGAGCACGCAGGCTTCAATGAAATAAGGCTAATCAACAAAGTAAAAATATACTAGGCTAATCATTATAAAATAATTCTTTCTGCGTGACACGTGATGTCTAAGTGACGCTTTGCCCATCACCTCAATCACTATGCACCATATCAATCCCCTTCCGGATTTTTGTACCTGCAACAATCATCACAAATATACTACAGATATCTTGGAACTTGTAATGTATAAAACCTACCTAAGCTATGCTATTCGCATTAATTGAAATGTGCATTTAAAATCCACTCATAGGGTAACTTTTCTCTGAAACGACTCTTCTTCTTCGAAACGACGCTTACCTGCCAACTGACACCCCTCTCTGCTCAAGCGTTACTTTTTCCAAACGTCACCTCTTAATGACGCGCCGGTTCACCGCCTCAACAAATTCAAATGTGTGGCCTGAATGAACGCGTGGATTCACACAAACCACACGCATGCTCACAGTTTGCCTCAAGTATTTTTAACCACACCTTTTTGACACACCTTTTCATCTTCTACCTTCTCTCTATATATAGCAATCCTTTTTACCCCCAAACCACTTCACTCTTGCATTTCAAAATTTTCACCATTCCTCCGCAATTACTAAATTTCTTGCATTTAACTACAAGTGTTCTTGCACATTACCAGAAGTCCTCCAGATTTAACCGAGTTCATCACAGCCTTTTTCACTGGTAAGCATTCTTCACTCTGTTTATTCATGAAATCTTACTTCCTTCTACACTAAAAAGTTTCATCTAAATTCTTCTTCTTCTTCATTCGCTTGTTTATCCAAACCAAACTCTACTTAAAATCTATTCTTCCCCACAATTCCAACTTACATTTTACCCCTTTATATTTCATAACCCTGGATCCTTTATAATTTCAGGAATTCTTTTGAAAATGGATGCAAAACACACCCGTAGGGCCTCTAAAGCTCCTAAAACTTCTTCCATTGCATTCGATACATGGGTCACTAGCAAAGTTAAAACTAGGTTCACTAAATTCTGCAATGTTAAAACTGTAATGGATTTAATCACTGAAAACACTTTTCGCTCTGATGGCCAAGATGTGTACCTTGACATAGTCCCCTGTTTACCTACTGAACCTTGTTGTTTTGGGGCTCCTGACCCTAACGGCAAAAACCACACCTATTTCTTTGAAAACATTTTCACCGACCTAAAATATAAACTCCCTCTCTCGGATTTCACTTGCTCCGTTTTAACCTTACTAAATGTTGCACCAACACAACTCCATTGTAATAGCTGGGCATACCTGAGGGCGTTCGAACTTCTGTGTCAAGTGTTAGGTATCGAACCCACTAGCAATAAGTTTTTTTACTTCTTTGAAACTAGTGGTAGAAGCATAAAAGGCGAATATCTTTCTTTAGCCGCCGCTAGGGGAAAAGGCCTATTTACCTTATTTAGAAGCCATTACAAACAGTTTAAAGGGAAATTCTTTAGGCTAAACGAAACAGAGAAGTGCAAGGATGTATTTTATTTCAATGATGGAAGCCCAAAGTTCCCTTTCTACTGGACCGCCCGTTATGAGGCTATCATCAAACTTCCTGATGACTCCCTCACCCCTGAGGAAATGGTGGATTGCACCTTTCTATCTAGCATTGACTTGAATCTCACCGAATTTCTAGATGCCCATTATGAAAACAGATTGGGTGAATATGTGGGTAAGATTCTTAAATTTCCACATCTTTGTATCTCGAGTATTTATTTTATTTCTAACCCTACCATTTTGTTTAAGCAAAAATGACTCGCCTCTCTGATGATGATATCCTCCGTTTCCGTCGAGAACAACAGGCTGCAAGGGAAAAAAGAAACCCAGCGAAGACTCTGTTAGATGCCGATGCTAGTCATTCAGGCACCGAATCGAATCGCCCTCAAAAGAAGAAGAGAAAGAATGAAACACCTGAATCGGCGAAAGGAAAAGACTCTTCTCAGCCCTCAATGGAAAAATTTATGGTGAAGGGTAATCCTCAACATATGACACACAAAGCTGGGTCTTCAAGTGCTCCGCCCCCTTCATGGAAAAGCCTGCTGAAAGAATTTGAAGAACTCACTTCTGAAGAAGTGACCTCGCTATGGGACTCCAAAATTGATTTTAATTCGCTGGTGGAAACAAATTTGGTGTTTGAGGCGGATCGGGAAAAGGTTAAGAAGATCGGATTAAAGGAAGCTTGTCAAGCCATCATGACGAAAGGACTTGAAATTGTGGCGATTTCCAAGATGATTGACCTGGAGACCGCTGACTTTGATGGGATTAATTCCGCCAAACAGTTAGAAGAGAAAGAAAGAGAGATCCTGAAGATGAAAGCTACTATGAAATTGTTGGATTCTGCCAACAAAGTGAATGAGAAGAAAGCCGCAGATTTAGCCCTAGAAAATGAACGCTTAAAGAAGCATGCTGAAGACTTAAACATCACTCAGAAAGCTAAAGAGGAAGAACTTGTGAAATCCAAAGCGGAAATCACTCATCTCAATTCCTCCAATGCTGAATTGAAAAATGAAAATTCTAAATTGCATTCAGAAGTTTCTGAACTGAAGAATTCTGTCCTTGATCAATTTGAAGCCGGATTTGCAAAAGCCAAAGAACAGATTCTTTTCCTAAATCCTCAAGTTTCCATCAACTTTGCCGGTTCCGATCCTTATGCTAGGATTGTCGATGGCAAGTTGATCAGCCCTGACACTGGTGATGAGGAAGACGAAGGAGAAGAAGATAAAAATGAAGAAGATGAAAATGTCAACGACAAAGAAGACGAAGGGGAAAACCATTAGTTCTGTCTCTGTTTAAGAATGACTACCGTACTAATCCATCCCTTAGCTCTCTTTTATTTCCTAAGTTAGTTTAAACTCGTTTATAGTTTGTCTTTTGTATTTGTAAGTGTTGAGCGAGTAGCTCCACAGTTTGTCTTAAAATATTATGTAATGTTTTATTAAGTACTATTTAGGTAATATGTTTTCTATATATCATTGTCTGCAAATTGGTTAATCCTGATGGCTCTGCATCATACTTAGATAACTGTAATACTTAAATTTATAATTTCTACCCTTAAATTATTGTTGTCACTATCCATTCTCAATGAAGACATCAGATCTTAACTTAATACAAAAATTACTATGTTATTCCTTCTAACTTAATAACATGATCCATTTAATAACAACTATATCAATTAGACAATCAAAATAATTAATAATACTGCGCTTTACCAACCTTTTAATCAAAAATTTCAAAGTATAACTTAGCATGAATAACATTTACTAACCTTTCACCAAATTTGATCCGCCTTCGTCGTTTAGTCGAGTATGTTACGCCCACATTTTACCGTACATAATGAAATATGCTTAAGTGAATCTCGTCAAATGTTGTAAAGTATAAACTTAATCAACTACTTTGGAATCATAAGGCCTTTGTGTACATAACTTAGTCAAATTTTGCATTTTTGACATAGTTATTCATGGAAATCAAAGTCAAAATATTTGATTTCATTAATATGCTCGCGTGGAGACTTGTGCTTAGTTTGGACAAGCTTAAATCCAATTTAAGACTGTGCTTATGAATTCGTGGTCGAATGCTCTTGTTTTAAGAGACTTACTTTTTTCTCAATTGTCTGACGTCGCCCAATTGATAGACCTTAGTTGATAAGTTTCCGCTATGGGTAAAAGAAATAAGTAAAATGATACGCCCTTGACCATTTTAAAAAGGTTATGCCTCGTTAAAAACTCTCCCGCCTGGGGTAGAGAAAAGAGTGCATACCTGTTATTCATTAATAATTGATACCTCGTTAAAAACTCTCCCGCCTGGGGTAGAGAAAAGAGTGCATCAATCTTAGTCTTACACAACAAACATAGTCTTAAACGATACAACCAACAAAAGTAGACTTCAACACACACAAACTGAAACAACAAAACATAGTCTTGGACGAACATACACTGAAACAAACTGTACAACACCAAACAGACTGAACGAACCACCCTGCACTTCAACTGTAATTGTAACGGAGATGCTGTGCGTTCCAAGCCCTTGGGACCCTTCGCCCAGATAACTCCTCCAAATGATACGCCCCTTGCCCAAGCTCTCGCAGAATCCTGTAAGGTCCTTCCCAATTAGGTGATAACTTCGAATCATCAGGCCCCTTCGCCTTCCTGCGCAGAACCAAATCACCAACTTTCATTTGCCTCGGAACCACTCTAGAATTGTATCGCCTTTCCGACCTCTGTTTTACCATTGCCTGCCTCAAACGAACTTCTGCTTGCGTTTCCTCTACTAAATTGAGATCAACCAATCTATTCATGTCATTCTGCTCTTCACTATAAGTCGCCACCCTGAAAGTTACATCCTGCAATTCTGCTGGTATCATAGCATCTACCCCGTAAGTCAACTTAAAAGGCGATTCGCCAGTAGTTGATTGAAGAGTAGTATTGTACGCCCAAATGACCGTGATCAACTCTTCAGCCCATAATCCTTTAGCTTCGCCTAGACGCTTTCTAATTCCATTGAGAATGACTTTATTCGCTGACTCCACCTGTCCATTTGTCTGAGGGTGTTCAACTGAGGCGAAACGCATCTCAATTCCCATTCCTGCACAAAAATCCTTCACACTCCTGCTTGTAAACTGTGTTCCATTGTCTGAGACGATAGTTGCTGGAACGCCAAATCTGCAAACCAATTTTCTCCAATAAAACTTTTTGACTTTTTCTGCTGTTATTTTCGCCATTGATTCCGCCTCAATCCACTTAGTAAAATAGTCTATCACAACCAAAATAAATCTGATCTGAGAACCTGCTGGAGTGAACGGTCCCAGAATATCTACTCCCCACATTGCAAATGGCCACGATGAACTCATTGAGCTAAGAGTCTCAGGCGGCGCCTTATGTAAATCTGCATAAATTTGACATTTACCACACTTCTTCACATATTCCATACAATCCCCTCGTAAAGTTGGCCAATAGAACCCTGCTCTGAGCACTTTGGCTGCCAAAGATCTTCCCCCCACATGACTTGCACACACACCTTCGTGAACCTCAAACATGATTCCTTCCGCCTCATCCTTAGAGACACATCTCAATAAAGGTATTCCAATCCCTCTTCTGTATAATTGACCGCCTAACAATGTGTAACGACTTGCCTCGCGAATTTGATCCTTAGAAAATGTCAGCACATCAGAACCTTCTGCCTCCAAACACTTCTTGATACGCCCTATCCAATCTGAATCCGCTAAAGTTAACACCATCATTGTCTCATCTTCTTCGATACTTGGGCTGCTTAAAACTTCCTGGATGACTGATTTATTGTTTCCCGGCTTCTTGGTGCTTGCTAACTTTGACAGAATATCTGCCCTAGTATTCTCCTCACGCGGAACATAATTGACCTGCACTATGCCTATCTGCTTTATCAATCCTTGAGCTTTCAATAAATACTTAGCCAGCTGTGCGTCCCTCGCCTGATATTCACCCTGAATTTGTCTGGAAACTATCTGAGAATCTGTTTTAATTATTATGCTCTTGACTCCCATCTCGATCGCCAACTTCAGCCCTGCAATTATAGCTTCATACTCTGCCTGATTATTGCTTGCTTTAAAGTCAAACTTGAGTGACTGCTCAACTGTCACGCCACCTGGCCCTTCTAAAATGATTCCAGCTCCACTGCCCTTGACGTTAGACGAACCATCTACAGACAAACTCCATTCACCAACTTCCATATTTTTCTCACAGGAAGACATTTCATTGACAAAATCCACCAGTACCTGTGCTTTAACCAGACCTTTCTTGTCAAAAGTGATTTCAAATTATGACAACTCAACAGCCCAGGAAACCATTCTTCCAGCCAGATCAGGCTTTTGCAAAACTTGGCGAAGTGGCAAATCTGTTTTTACCACAATTGGAAAGCCTTGAAAATAAGGTCTTAATTTCCTGGCGGATATGATTAAAGCTAATGCAGCCTTTTCAATTTTTTGGTATCTAACTTCAGCCCCTTGAAGAGCGTGACTCACAAAATATATGATCCTCAAATCATCTTTATTCTCTTGCAACAAAACTGAACTAACTGCATTATCAGAGATGGAAATAAACATTGATAATGAAATACCTGGAACTGGTTTGGCTAAAATTGGTGGCCTGGATAAATGATCCTTCAAACTTTGGAACGCCCTCTCACATTCTTCAGTCCACTGAAAAGTTTTGTTCTTCCTTAAGCATTGAAAAAATGGTGCTGATTTTTCCCCAGAACACGGAAGAAACCTGGACAAAGCCGCTATTCTTCCTGTTAATTTCTGCACATCTTTAACTGAAGCTGGGCTCTGCATATCAAGTATCGCCTTGCACTTATCAGGATTCGCCTCAATTCCTCTCCTAGTGATCATGAAACCCAAAAACTTCCCACTTTGAATTCCAAACGAACACTTTTCTGGATTAAGTCTCATGTTATGCTTTCTTAATTCGCCAAAAGCTTCTTCAAGATCAGAACAATGTGCCATCATTTCCTCTGACTTGACCACCATGTCGTATACATAAATCTCCATGTTCCGCCCCACCTGCTTGTCAAACACCTTGTCCATCAACCTTTGATATGTTGCTCCCGCATTCTTCAACCCAAACGGCATAGTTTGATAACAATAGTTTGCCTGATTTGTCATAAAAGCTGTCTTCTCCTCATCGGGCTGGTACATTCTTATCTGGTGATACCCTGAATATGCATCCATGAGGCTAAGCATTCCGAACCCTGATGCCCTATCAACAAGCTTATCAATATTTGGTAAAGGATAAGAATCCTTAGGACAGTGCTTGTTCAAATCTGTATAATCCGTGCACATTCGCCACTTTCCATTAGCCTTCTTCACCATAACAACATTCGCCAACCAGGTTGGATACTTTACCTCCCTAATAAATCCAGCTTCCAGTAACTTATTTGTTTCCACCTTCACAGCCTCTGCCTTTTCTTCGCCCATCTTTCTTTTAAACTGAACAATAGGTTTCGCCCCGGGATTTAAAGCCAATTTGTGACATATAAATTCCGGATCGATTCCTGGTAAATCCCTTGCACTCCATGCGAACAAATCCATATTCTCAGACAATAACTTTACTAATCTGTTTTCCTGACTTGTAGTTAAATTGACACCAACTTTCAAGTTTCGCTCACCAATCTGGATCGCCTTAGTTTTCTCCTCTGATGTCATCTTGTGCTCACTAAATCCCTCTCGAGGATCCAAAATAATTTCTGACTGTTCTAAATCCACCTCATAGACCCGATGCCCCTCTTTCACTGCCTTCTTACCCATGTGCCCATACTGCTTAAAACTTTCTGAATAACACTTTCGAGCAACCATTTGATCAGCCTTTAAAATTCCAACTCCTCCTTTGCTCAATGGATACTTCGCCGTTAAATGTCTTGTAGAAATGATCGCCCCCAATCTGTTTAATGATGGCCTCCCAATGAGTACATTGTACGGTGAAGTACATTTTACTACCAAAAACTTAATAGCAAATGCCTCCGCATTCTTCCCTTCTCCGAAGATAGTTTTCAATTCCACATATCCTCGAACAAATACTTTTTCGCCAGAAAAACCCACTAAAGAACCATCATAAGGCAACAAATCAGATTCATTTAGCCCCAACTTTTCAAAAGCGTCACCATAAATCAAATCCGCCGAGCTTCCTTGATCCAGAAGTACCCTCTCAATTTCATAATCGGCAATCCTCAACATTACAACAATTGGATCGTCTTCGTGAGGCTGTACTCCCTCAAAATCTCGCACAGTAAACGTTATATCGGGTTGATTGGTTGCCCAACTTCCCCAATCGTTAGAGTAAACAGCATTAATGGAGTGAACGTACCTCTTACGAGCTGAATTAGTCATTCCTCCGCCACGAAATCCACCAAAAATAGAATGAATTCGCCCCTTTGATTTTCCATCCGATTGCCTATCTTGACCACCACCCTCAATCTCTTTTCCATCTTCGGTTCGTCTTGTTGAAGTTCCTGCTTCATCTGAATTGCTTCGCCCTTCAAGCTGCTTCATATACCCAGCCTTTATCAATTTATCAATCTCCTTCTTCAAAGTAAAACAGTCATCAGTATTATGCCCTGAAATCCTATGATACTCGCACCACTTCTTCTTGTCCACGTAACCCGTTGACGGCTTTGGCTGCCGTGGAAAACGAATAACATTCGCCTCCAAACACGTGTGCAAAGCTTCAGTCAAATTAACCGCCAAAGGTACTGCACGGTCATTTTGGTTCCGAGTCCACGTCATCGAATGTCCTGGCCCACGCACTCCATACGGTTGAGCACGATTTTTGAAATTAGAACGGTTATCAAATCGGCCGTCATAACGGTTACGATTATTATACCCTGCGTTGCCACGTTCGGTCCATCCCTTCGAATATTGATCTGTAACCGCTCCCTTCTTCGTCTCAAACTGCTGTTTCTGCCCTGGAACCGCTGCATTCGGGCGGTTGTTCTTGATCCGATCACTCTGCTCCTCCCTGATGTATCCTTGTACCCTTTCGCGCAAATGCACCATTGTCTCCACAGGTTTTCTACTCAAATTACTGTTTAAACCACCCGGCTTCAAGCCCAATTCAAAAGCTGCAATGCAAATTTCTGGCATTTTATCCTCCAAATGAACAGATAATTGATTGAATCGCCCCATGTAAGACTGCAAAGTCTCATTTGGTCCTTGACGAACATTAAATAATGTCGCCGGAGTTACTTTTTGTGCACGACTGGTAGAAAACTGAGACAAGAACTTTGTAGATAATTCAGTGAAATTGACAATTGACCTTGACGGTAGAGTTGTAAACCAAATCATCGCCGATTTCTTAAAAGTTGATGGCAACATTTTGCACTTCAACGCGTCTGATGCGCCTACAATGACCATTTTCGTGTTGAAATACACTAAATGGTCTTTTGGATCTGAATCGCCATAGTACGAGTCAAGTTTCAATGTCTTTAAATTGTCTGGGACGGCAGTGTTCGCTATTTCCTCTGTAAAAGGTTGAAAGTCCACCACCGTCTCAGCCATTCTTCGATCGCCCTCTCGTAAACCCTGAGTCTGATTGATATCAGTAAGTTGATTCTGTAACTGTTGATTATGTTGACGAAGTTCATTGAGATCGTCCATGATCCGCTGAAGAACATCGGGAGGAACATCATTTTGTTGAACATGATTTCTCTCTCCGTTCGCCCCGGATCGAGTCACCATTGCGGTGAAAATTGAAGCCTAGGAAAGTATCCAGGGCCCCACGGTGGGCGCCAATGTTCCGGTATGGAACCGCAGACTAAGGCTAACCAATATCGAGAGCAAGCGAGAGTAAACAAAGCGAATAAAATGCGTGAAATGATAGGATCCCCACCGCTTGGGCGGTCCTCTTTTATTTATAGCTTGGGTTTTGGTCCGGCTGGACCATGGGTTGCCGGCCCATTAGTTACATGATACTGATTAGCCCATTCGGTCTGCCCATATCAGTCCAGTTTCCAAAATCTAATGACCATCCCATTACCAATCATCCAGCTTGAACCCTGTTCAATGAGGTTACAGTTTTGGCATATGCCTTTCCAAGTAGGGGAATCCCCTGGTTTTGCAGTGGGGGGTTTCCTCAAGCTAGGATTATATCTATATTTAGCTTTAAAGAATTGACCTCATAGACAGTTCCTATCTGTTTGAATAACCCATGCCAACTTGGCCATATAAGCTTTGTTAATGGTTTGTAAATCTTTGAATCCTAGACCACCCATCATTTTGGGTGAACAAATTGTATCCCACCCAATTAGGTGGCATTTTCGTTTATCAGCAGTGGATTCCCAAATGAAATTTCTACAAAGTCTTTCAACTTCGTTGCACACTCCAATCGGAATTGGGGTAGTTTGCATAACATAGGACAGAAGGCTTAGCAAACATGATTGAGCAAGTGAGACTCTTCCTGCGAAAGATAGAGAGTTTGCTTTTCATCCAGTAAGCTTTTTCTGAACTCTGTCAATTAGGAATTGGAAATTGTCTTTTGACATTCTGGAATATAATGAAGGAGAGGAACGCCAAGATACATTCCCAGATTCAGCGTTTGAGATACTCCCAGCTGATCAGAAATTTGGGTAGCTAATGATCCCTGCACATTTTTTGAGAAGAAAACTCTAGATTTGGCCAAGCTCACTTTTTGACCAGAAGCTCCACAAAATCTGTCAAGAATACCGTGAATTAACTGGGCTTGGTTATCAGAAGCTTCTACAAATAAGACCACATCATCTGCAAACATAAGGTGGGAGATTTCAGGTCCTCTTCTTCCAGCTCTGAAGGCCTTCCAATCCCCAACAGCATAAGCACCAACAATACTATGAGATAATCTCTCAATGCAAAGAACAAAGAGGTAAGGAGAAATTGGGTCTCCTTGTCTCACACCTCTGTTCGGTTTAAAGAAGTCAGAATAATCCCCTCTCCAAGAAATGGCCATAGTATAGGAGGAGATACAACTCATAATGATGCTTATAAAGTTTTCTTCAAACCCAAAGAAACGCAAGGTATCCAAGATGAAGGACCAATGGAGCCTATCGTAAGCTTTTTCCAAATCTAGCTTAATTGCCATAAACCCTTTCTTTCCTTTGACACAACTTTTGTTGGTAGATGCTACGAGAGTCTCATTAATGAGATCTTAGTTTAGTTTTTTGCTTTCCTCTTGTTTTAACCAATGTAAAAAAAAAAAAAGAACTTAATAGTCCGTTCGGGTGCGGACCAAAAAACACTTATTGAAAGAAGATCAAATTGAAGTCTTGAGATTGTCTAACAACACTTAAAAGAATATCAATTTCTAAACAAACATTTCTCTAATGCTTAAATATACAACATTAAAACTCATACCATTCTCGACCAAAAAAGAGACATACAAAACAACATAAAAACTAGGGGTGACAATATGGGTTGGCAGGACGGGTTAGGCTAGGCTCGCCAAAATGAGGGTCTGGTTGTACTTAACTACTATTAACATTTTGGTTAAAAGTCTAAACTCAATCCACATTTTAACGACTGATGAGTTATCACAAAATATAGTGAAATAAAAAAAAGGATAGCTCAGCCTACTAACGAGCTCAAATGATGGGGGTTATGTGAGCCTATGAGTTTAATTCTCCCAACCTAATTCGTCTATATATGTCGGCAGGGTGGGCTCGGTCGGCAGGCCCAATCCATATTTTCACTCCTAATAAAAATGCTAAATGGGTTACATACCTAACCGCTAGGACTCGGGTTTGAGCCTTACTCCTCTAAACTGTGTTGGTTCAAATCCTCATAGGACATAAATCTCAACTCTTTTTTTTTTAAAGAAAAAGAGTTGCATCTCCAAGCCCTACCCTTTTTCTTAAAAAAAAAAAACCAAAACACAATGAGGATAAACCCACACCGCTAGAAAAATAAAGCACAACCAAATGCAGCATAAAGCCATATATGAAACCCGCATTATTTTTCAAATGCAGCTTTGAAGAACCTTTCTAATTCTAATGGAGTTTCAGTTTCATCCAAAATTCTACCATCTTTTATGCTTATTCATCCTCTTCCATCAATCCTTTCGTGCTCAAGCTGCTAACTTCAGATATTGCGGTAACATCTCTTCTCTCCCTGAAATCGCACAGCCCTTTATTTAATTCTCATACAATTTTGCCCATAAGAAATTTGTACTTTTTAACATTTACTTGGAGTATGATAAATTATGTACTTTTACATCACTTTAGTTTTTGGTGTAATTAATGTATGCAGCTGATGTAAACTATGCTGTGAAGGTGTCTGAAGTTGAAATTACACCAAACCCTGTTGTGCGTGCAAGACCAACTACCTTTAAGATTTCAGCTGTTACTGGTATTTCCCAATTCTCATCTTGCTTTCATTTAGTAGGGACCTGGTTAGTAGTAATAACATATGCTAATTGTTTACTTTGAAGCATTATTATGTGTATCGGTGCTGCTTTAGCCGTTTTAATTTTGAAGGGAATTTTACTTTTTACTGTCTATGTTTGGTGTAGGTGAAGCTATTTTTGGTGGGAAGTGGGTGATTAAAGTTTCATACATTGGAATACTTGTCCATCAAGAAGTTCATAATCTTTGTGAGGAAGTATCCTGTCCTGTTACTGCTGGCGATTTCGTGGTTGCTCACACCCAGAAGTTGCCTGTATTTGCCCCGCCGGTTAGTTTCTCCAATTGATGAAATATAAGCTCTTGGCAATGATGAAATCAATCATAAATATCACCCTGTCATGATTGAAAATTTCCTTTCAAATCTATAAGGATCCCCTTGACACACAAATGCATGTTCGAAATTTTGAGTTTATTTAATATGGCATGGATTCAGTTACTAGATTTCTCATCAGGCATTTGAAATTTGCGTTTGGTGTGTGCTGTACAATCTTTCTAGCTAGGCTAATAACTGCAAAACTATCAGTCAGTGGCCGAGGCTTGAGACTAGGGAGGCCAAGACCAAAGAGGGTGGGGGGTGGGGCAAGATCAAAGAATATGGCATGCATTATGCATACAATGATTTCTGTAGCTCACATACATATGTATCACATGTAAAAAATAAAATTGAAAAGCTTGGGGGGCCATGGTAGTAGCATGTCCTCCCTCCCTCCTCCACTGATCACTATGTACTTATTACTTTACTCAATAATAGCTGTTTGGTCTCTTGAGAATGGCAGAAATCACTATGGTGTGTTATGTGTATCTTTGAGGAGTTTGACTCCTGCATTATTTTCACCCACATAATTGTTGCATTTTATCAAGCAGTGTTGTTAAATAGCGGTTATAGCGTCGCTATGCCCCTATAGCGTAGCGGAAATTTGCCGTGCCACAACAGAAAATCCGCAGTTCCACCTAAAGAGTTAACTAGATGTTTTGTTCTGACTGACTGCTAAATGCTAATATGCTACCTTAATCACTCTTGTCATCATGTAAGTTTTTCTATTTTGGTTAAACAATATATGACTCAGATGATTTCCTTGTCATCATTTTAATGATTACAGGGATCCTACACTGTGGAGATGAAACTAAAGAATGAGGAGAATGAGCCATTAACTTGCATCACCTTTAAATTGAAAATTGGTTTTGGATCTTCTGTGTCTGAAATCTGAAGTAGTATCATTGCATTACCTAAAGCGCCGGTGTAAACTATCTCATATTAAATATAAACAGGCAATTCAGGAGGTATGATTGATATAGTCTAATTTTCCTTTGAAGTATGAATGATCAGATCGACTATGTGTCAATGACAAAAAAACATATGATACTGTCCATAACTGGTCTATAATTCTTCTTCTTCTTCTTCTTCTTCTTCTTATATTAAAAGATGATGCATGGAATGTTCAACCCATTTTTATTCCAGTGCTGTAAAGTATTCAGACATGTAGTGTGAAATAGTTAAGTAAAAACTTAGTAGGGTTTTATCATTTAGGTGGTTGTATGTATATTTCAGTTTGAAAACGTTTCACGAGAATTGGTGAACTACTCGAGACCATTTCATTTAAATCTTAGTTCATCTGTGCATTGAATATGTTTACTATATAGCTTTTAGATCATATGCAAATATAAGATTTTTTTCCAAAGTCCAAACCTTGCAACGAAAAATGAGTTTGACAAAGTAAAATATTCAGGCAATGTATGTCCAGTGTCAAAATTTACAGTGGTGAATAAGGTAACAATAGTAAAGAAGGAAAAAAAAAAAATGAAGTCAAATTAGCATTGAACTGAATAATGCTGAAGATTCAGAGAATGGCAGGCACAGAGAGGTCAGTTTAGATTTTCAGGTCCTTTCTTCTTTGGTTTGTTATTAACTCTTAGATGTTGACAACTTGACAGTATTAATTTTTTACTGTGTTCTTGAAATGCACAAAGTCTTCTAGACATCTGCAACCTTTATGTCTTTTTTCTTTATTTTTCTCAATAGATGAATCCTTAATCCTCCAACATCTGTGATGGACAATCCAGACCTCTGCTGCAAAGGGGTTTATCATTGTAGAAATTTATTTGTAGTCTTTTTTTAAAATGGAGTGCATTTTGGTATGCAGAAGGCAAATAAGCTGATAACTGTCGGATTAAACTGACTACTGTGGCTTTAGTACAGTTAAAGGGGGACAAACTGTCCCATTCTTAGAATAGTTTTTGTGAAATAAATCGGTAGAAAGGGGAATGATGGGCTGAATGATAATGGGTGAATTAGGAAAAAGTTGCATGTTTACTACAGGAGAAATGAGGGTAGAGGTGAGGCAAGTAATCTGAATAGGGATAGATTGACAAAATTTTGTTATTGAGTGGGACCACTGACATAAAGCCCATGAAGAAGGTTCTGGTATCAGAATGTGAGGGACGTGATAGGAAAATGGGAAAGAGGAGGGAGAAGGAAGGATGATGAATATATGCTTTTGGGGTCTGGAATAGAATAATGATGAATTTCTGGTTTTCAGGTCTGGGATAGGGAGAGGAAACTGAAGCATTTCTTCTCAGGACTAATTCTATTTTTTCTTTGTATGTTAAATTTCTATCTCATTTGTATGAGTGATACTTTTATAGTCTTGATTCAGGTGTGTTATGTCAGCATATTCAGCAATGTCAATGTGCAAATTGTACGTGCATCATTGCTGCTTGCTGCCACATGCACCTTTCAACCTAATTGTAGATTATTGCTGCTTATTGCATTTGTATATTAAATCTAATCCATATATCATAAAATTGTGTGCTAAAACAAACATCGGCCCCACTATGTTCTCACACTGGATATTGCAACACACAGGGAATAACTGGATAGCTTATGTTTTTTTTTTGTCAATGAGTTGCTAGGATAGCTTATGTTTGAAATCATGTGTTAGGAACTTAGGATACAGGAGAATGGGCTTGGGGTAAATGGGCCTGGGTGACCTGCACTGGTGTTATCTGTCATTGTTAGTGGGTTTATGGGCCTGTTTGGTTGAGTCTTTATTTAGTTTATCTTTTCTCTCTTTCAGTCTTTTGTTATTTAAGTCAGGCCTATGTTGGGCCGATGTTATTTGCTTAGTAGGGATAGTTATAAATAAGTGTAGTCTCTATTGACAAAAAAAAAAAAGAGTAGTCTCTTTAGACTTTAGGTTAGGATTCATGATTTGAGTATTGTAAAAGGGTTTCACCTTTGAAAGATATTCTCCTTTGAAAAAAGGTTCTCCTTGTTTAAATCCGTCCCAAAACATACTTGGAATACCTCCCAACATGTCACACATGACAAGAGTGAAAGTTGGATGTCAATTTTTTACAGTTGATTACCGTGACACTAATTTCTCACATCTCACTCTTAGCACACTAAGGACTCGTTTGATACGCCGTATTAGACATGATAGGGTAAACTCATACAATACATTATGAACTTATCCATTGTTTGGTGCTCACATTGTATTGTATAAGCTTATACATCAATCCCCTCTTATACATTAAAATGATGGATAAGATATAATAAGAGTGTGATGTTTAAACTACTTGTATATATTTAATCAATCGCCACCACCACCGCCGCCACTACAACCAACACCATGATGTCGTCACCACCACCACCACCCTCTACCACCACCGTCGCCACCACCCTCTACCACCACCATCCACCACCACCGCTACCATCACCATCATCACCTTCCAATACCACCACCACCACAACCATTGTTACCACAAAATTATACAATGTATGATCAAACGTTGTATAGTATTAAAATTTTATCAAGCCTTATTCTATCAAGGTCTAATACAATCAAGTCTTATACTATCAGGTCTTATACTATACAACATACCAAACATGTCCTAAGTAGTTGGAGATTTACTAATAAATTTTGTCATTCACAGGAGTTGAGAATCGAACCTTAATCACTTACTTAAGAAACAAAGTGTTGAATCATAAACACCAACTCTTTTTTTATTAAGTGTTTTTTTTTGGTACATACTTGATAGTCTAGTTAACTAAGTCAATAATTTCAAAAGACATTAAAAAAAAACGTATATAAATATTTAAATTTAAAAGTTTTTTATAAGAAAAATTTAAAAGTATAAATATAATGTTTTGAACAGTAATAAAGGATAATGAATGTTATTTAATGTATATCTTTAAAGCATTGGTATAAACGTTAATTTTAGTTGACTTCATAATCAATCAAATTAATACATGTCCCTGTATTAACTCTCAAGAAAAACTTTTTAAAATAAAATTATAAATATAAAAATAAAGGGTTAATTGTTAAATTAGTCCATGAGTAACCATCGAAAAAATAATTAGTTCATGAGTTTGTAAGCGAGTTTGATTTTAGTCTCTCTAACGAAAAATGACGTTTAGTGGCGTAAAAAACAGCTAGTAATTATAAAAATGACCGTCACTAAACGTAATTTTCCTTAATGAAATTAAAATCAAACTCGCTTATAAATTCAGAGACTAATTTAACCATTAACACACAAATAAATGCATCTTAAAAAATTCAATAAGTGAATTCAATTCCATGTGGTCATGCATAACTCACTATTAACCCTGAGGATTAAATTCATATGGCACCTAATCTTGAGGCTCTAAGATCACATTAAGCGAATATATTTCTTTTGACATATTTTTCTTCATATGCACTGTTGAGAGATTGAGTCATCAACTAAATGTTTAAGGAGTCCAATTATTTACTCCATTGTTGTCAACATCAAATAAATATTAAACATTTATATTAATATAAAATAAATGATATTGACTTTTTACAATCACAACTTTATATAACTAATTTGTCCTTTTAATTAAAATATGTTAATAAAATTCGTTAGTTAGTTTTTTTATAGGCAAATGTTAGTTGTTAGAAATGTTAGTAAATTAATCCCTCCTCCGGTTCGAACCCGGGACCCTTCACCCTTCATTCCACTCAACTCTTATATCCCTAACTCTTCCCACTTGAGCTATCTTTCGGGAACTTCATTAGTTAAATATAACTAGAAGATACTTTTTAGGTTATAGTATCCACTACTGTGACTACTCTTTTCGTCGCAAGTTATCACACTAGTAAATAATTGACTGATAAAATATTATTGTAATTAGTTTCAAGATCCTTGTGTATCTTTTATATTAGGTGACATAATATTCCTAATCATATTAGTTTAGTAGACCTTCCTTATTTGTAATATTATACTCTTGTAAATATTTTTGAAACTAATTTCAAGAATATTTATAAGAATATTCTATCACTAACGCCTAATATCTTCATTCTCTCATGTGCGGGATTGAAAGACATTATAAGGTTAAAAATAAATTTTAAATATAAGAAAATGAAAAAAATGTAAATATTAAAGCTTGTAAAATAAAAACATATATATTTAAATTTTTTCTCATTTACGTTAAAATTATTATTTAGTTCTTTAGTATATAATTAATCTCTTTAATATATATACCATCTTAGCCCTAGGTAACAACGATCTCATAATGTATGTTTGGATTCACATCTTGAACTTTTAGGAACTCTTTTTGTCTCACAATAACTACACACACATAATAACTCCTTACAAAATTACTTCTCCCACAAATTTTCAAACACACATAATATCCTACAAGATGAAAAATACTCTTAAAAAATTAATAAATATGAATAGAAGAGGAAAAAGTGACATATATTATAAATGATAATGCTATATGAAAGTCAAAAAGTGATAGACAAAGAAAATGACTAGAAATAGTCACTCCTCTAAAGTGAGTGAATATCACTTCCAAGTATAAAAAATAAGTTTGTATAAAGTTAATTTTTTTTGACTTTTCAAAGTAATCCACCACAATTTATAATTGTGATGACTTTACTTTACACTCGAAAGAGACCCATAGTAAAATCCTTGAAAATAATATAAAATAAGAATATGAGATTTTAATATATGAAGGATATGAAGGTTAAAAAAATCTCATCTCCGAATTATAGCTCAAGTGATAAGAGTTAGAGAACATATGAGTTAGAATATGAAAAATTTATATATCAATTCGATACAATTTTTCTTTCCGATGTAAAAGAAAAAGAAAAAATCTGCACTTTTAATGCCTAGCAGAAATTAAGGAGTTTAGTCCATTGCATGAAAAAAGAAAATAGAGACAAGAACGGTTTGAAATATTTCAATGCTAGAAATGAATATTCCTTCGTATGTTATGTTTTGATTGAATATGTTATGTTTTGATTGAACAGACCAAATGAGCTGTAATAAATTTTCAGAAACGGATGTGTATTTTCCCTCCTTGTATGTATTATATCATCATCCTCTCCTCTCCTTGTTTGCTTCTCTCTCTCTCTCTCTCTCTCTCTCTCTCTCTCTCTGTGTGTGTGTGTGCAAATTCTTCAATCTCTGTCAACAACAATGGACTCTACCTCCGAAGATTGCTCCGACAACTCTCAACGACCGGACTCACACAACAACAACAACAACAACGACCAACAAGTCTATTTCGTTCCTCTCTGGTCTCCAGATTCCACTCTTTCACTCACTTCAATTTTAGTAAGAAGAGAAGAGAGACTAACCATGGTGGTTGGTTGGAGATTTCAGCGGAAGCGATGACGGTGGAGGAGATATAGGAATCAATTCGAGTGTCGATCGGAGACGTAGAAGAGAGAGAGAGAGGGTATGGTATGGTATGATGTGGTGTGGTGGAAGCGTGAAGTTATTAATAGTCGCAGTGAGCGTGTGCTAAATGGCCCAATCGGTGCTGCCACCTCACGCAACTCATATATATCTCTTTACATCAAAGGTATCCATCCCTCCAAACTTTTTTCCTCCTACTTGGGCTTGGGCTTGTGGCCCAATATTACATGCTTTCTTTTTTACACATGGAAAACACCAATGCTATGGCCTATGTGTTTTTTTCAACTATATCATCTATTCAGACAATCTTATTCGATCCGCGTGTGGTGAAGGTTAAAGATATTAAAAGAATGTGGTTCTTAAGAATTGAACTCTCAAAACTTACGAGTTCAAAACCATTTTTAACCATGGTCATCGATTTGGGTATCAATATCATTTGATATTTTGTTGGGAAAAAATTATTTGATCTTTTGACCAAAAAGAAAATAATTTGACATTGCTTTCATGACGGATCCAAGTAGTGGAGTATGAGGGCAAGTGCCCTCACTTAAATATGGAAAAATACATTAAAAAAAATTGAGTAGTAAAAAAGTATGTGGTTTCTTATGATTTCTTTGACAAAAATTGCCCTCACTTATATTCCACATTACTAAATGCCCTAACTTGTGTTCCACATTGCTAAATGTCCTCACTTGAGTAGTAAAAGTATGTGGTTTTTGATGACCCATTTGGTAAAAAATGTCCTCACTTCTAATAGAATATGTTAATTTTTTTTTTTACAAATTTATATGTATATATTGCCCTCACTACATAAATTTTCTGGATCCGTCACACACACACAATACTTATAATAATAAGAGTGATTGAGATAAAATTGAAGTTGAGTATACCTTTTGTTAAAGGCTTAAAGTTTAAGTTGACTTTATCCACATTTCTCTTACAAGAACTAAAAACTACTAATGAAAACAAAGTTAAAAGTAAATGTATCTATTGGTAAAAGAAATAGCTTCATATGGATTTTTAAACTAGTTTTGATAACATTTGAGTACTTTTGTAATCAAATATGAATGATTAGTATTAAAACATGAATTCATGTAATGTTTGATGTAGTAATTATTAAACTATTTAATCTTAATTATTCAAGTATGATCATATAATCAAGATTTACTTCTCCAAACTCTTATATAAAAATAATCCTCTTATTACATTCAACTTCTTTGTAATCATGTTCGTAACTTGAGTCTATGATTATTGATTTCACATTCAATGTATTAGAGATAATATCTAGCCTAACCGTATGTGGTTAGTCTAGTGGTTAGTTAGTTAGTATAGTTAGTATTCTAACTACTGTGGTTAGTTAGTTAGGGTAGCTTGCTGTCTAAGCTACTCATTCCTATATAAAGGAAACTCTTGTACAATTCTCATCACCTTTTATCATAATACAATTCTGTTATTCTCTCTCTCTCTCTCTCTAGTTTTCACTATTCTAACATGGTATCACGAGCAAGTTTCTGATCCATGGTAACCATTGCTGATCCACTTTCTTCCGCGCAAGATAAAGACAAGTTTCATCCTGGAATCACCATCAAACTTGATGATTCCAACTTTTTCTCCTGGCGGCAGCAGGTAGAAGGAGTAATTCGCACTCATGGCCTTCAGAAGTATGTGGTTGATCCAGATCCACCTTCTCGCTATCTGAGTGATGATGATCGAGCTTCAGATGTGGTGAATCCTGCACATTTGCTTTGGGAAAAGCAGGATTCTGCTCTGTTCACCTGGTTGCTTTCTACTCTCTCTAGTTCGTTTCTTCCTCAAGTGTTGAATTGCCTTCAGTCATGGCAAGTGTGGAAGACGATTCAGGAGTACTTCCAGACATCGGAAGACCAAGCTACCCGGAGCACATGGGCAGCTGAGAGGGAAGAAGTGCTGGGGTGCTGGCGAGCTGGGTGATCCCGGGAGGGGCTCCTGCAAGGGACTCCAATGCCAAAGTGAGTAGAGGAATCGAGTAAGTGAGTAGTGAAGTGAAGAGAATCACGTACCTTAGAATGGATGTGTCGCCTCCTTTATATACACGTTGGGGTATTAGGGTTGGAGCCATGCAACGTCATGCATGGTCCGTACCGGTGGGCTAGGGGTCGTTGGATCCTTCTGCTCCTCATGTTGTTAATAGTTATCTAACGGCCTAGAATTCCTAGGGACCCACCTCCCAACTACCCTAGTTCCGTAGGGTGGTGGGCCTAGGTCAACCTCTAGGTGGTGGGGTCCAGGTACTTGGATCAGGAGAGGATGCCGTCCCGCTTGTGGTACGGGGCCTGGACGCCCCACCCCGGTCGTCCCCTCGGGGCTTTCACCGGGTAACCCTAGTCGGGTGCTAACCATACTGGGGTAGAGGTCGGTGCGTCTCCGTCTGTCTGGGGCTTCCCAGAACAGTAGTCCCCCAGCTCTGGTCCACTACTTTAGTGGGCCTGGAGCTTTGGGTGAGGCCCTCCTAGGTGAGGCTCGCTTGAGCGGCTTCCCGTTGTTTCGGTCGGTCCCTGTCAGCCCCTACCAAAACAGTAACCCCCAGCTCTGCCCTACTGTATGAGTGGGGCATGAGCTTTAGAGTTGTGTTCGGACGAGTGGAGGAGGAAATGTGGGTGCTCCGGACGACCTAGCATACGGTGGCGGGAGAGAGGGCACCCCGGTCGGCTCCTACCTCCCTTGGACGGGCGTCACCCTTCAGCTTATGGGGCCCAACCTTGGCCTTATATGGGCTCTGCACCTTCCATGTGGCCCAATCCTCATCAGCCAGCCAAGCCTTCTTCTTCTCAAAGGCCACCACAAGCTTTCATGGCAGCTTCTTCTTCTACCACAGCTGAGAATTGGAGAGCTGACACAGGTGCCACTCATCATGTGACTCCAGAGTCCAATACCAGTGGCCAATTTACTCCAACTTCTGCTCCTGAGCAAATCTTTATGGGGAATGGTCAAGGTTTGCATATTCAATCCATTAGCTCTTCCACTTTTACTTCACCTTTTAATTCTAAAAGAACACTTCTTCTTAAAAACATTCTTCATGTTCCTTCTATCACCAAAAACTTGATTAGTGTACAGAAATTTGCTGAAGATAATGGTGTTTTCTTTGAGTTTCATTCTAAACATTGTGCTGTTAAATGTAAGGATTCCTTTGAGACACTTCTTAGAGGACGAGTTGGTTCAGATGGTTTATACTCCTTTGATGACTTCTCTCCTTCAAGTCTTCACAAGCCACCATGCCAAGCATCTGTTCATACTTCTCTTGTTCCCCCAATGTGTGCTACTTCTACATCAAGTCCAGTATTGTCATCTAGTTCTACTAATTGTGTATCTTCTATTTCTAGTTCAAGTCATGATCCCACTTCTTATGATCTATGGCATTGTATGCTAGGTCATCCTCACTATGAGGCACTGAAATTTGCTTTAAAGCATTGTAATATACCCATACCTAATAAAATGAGATTGGATGTTTGCACAGCTTGTTGTCTTTCTAAGGCTCATAGATTACCTTCTCATGAGTCTACTACTGTCTATACCTCTCCCCTAGAATTAATTTCAGCTGATCTATGGGGACCATCTTCTACTGTTTCTTCTTGTGGTTTTTCTTATTTTTTAACCATTGTGGATGCTTACACAAGATACACTTGGGTTTTTCCTCTTAAGAAGAAGTCTGATACATATACCACTTTTGTCAATTTTCACAAAATGATAGAACTTCAGTTGAACAAGAAAGTTAAGGTAGTTCAAACTGATGGTGGGGGAGAATTCAAACCTCTTACACCTTATTTTACTAACTTGGGAATTGTTCACAGATTCACATGTCCACACACATCATCAAAATGGCATAGTTGAAAGGAAACATAGGCATATAGTTGAAATGGGTCTTGCTTTGCTTGCACATGCTCATATTTCATTAGAATACTGGGATCATGCATTTCTCACTGCTGTTTACCTCATTAATAGACTTCCTACTGTTGTTCTTGACAATGAGAGTCCTTTTACTAAATTGTTTCAAGTCAGTTTTGATGTCAAGTTCCTTCGGATTTTTGGTTGTGCTTGTTATCCTTATCTCAGACCTTATAATGCACACAAATTGTCTCTCCATTCTACGGAGTGTGTTTTGTTAGGTTATTCAACTACACACAAAGGTTACAAATGCTTAGATCCTACTGGTCGTCTTTATATCTCTAAGGATGTCCTATTCAATGAGTTCAGATTTCCCTACAAGGAATTGTTTGGCTGTACTTCTTCTCCACAATTATCTTCAGTAGGTTCTGTACACTCCTCTATTCCTCTCTTTTCTTTTCCACAGTTAACAGCTCTTTCATCACCAGCCCCTCACTCACCAAATACTACACTACCTGAATCTTCCTCACCAGCCTCTCAATCATCAACTCCTATATTACCAGAACCTACATCACCAGTCCCTCAATCTTCACCAGCTCCTATATCACCAGCACTTTCTTCACCAGCCCCTCAATCATCTTCCACAGATTCATCCTCTTCTGTTTCTCCTATAGTTAATCCTCACAACACTCATTCCATGGTTACAAGAGCTAAGGATGGAATTGTTAAACCAAGATTAGTCCCTACTCTCTTGCTCAGTCAAGCAGAGCCCACAAGTGCTAAGCTAGCACTCAAGGATCCCAAATGGTACTCAGCAATGCAAGATGAATTTAATGCCTTGCATTCTAATCAGACGTGGACTCTAGTTCCCTTGCCATCTCACAGAAAAGCCATTGGCTGTAAGTGGGTTTTAAGAATCAAGGAGAATGCAGATGGGTCTGTTAATAGGTATAAAGCTAGACTTGTAGCAAAGGGATATAGTCAAGTGGAGGGATTTGATTACAAGGAGACCTTTTCTCCTGTTGTTAAGCCTATTACAATGAGGATCATTCTCTCTTTGGCAGTTTCAAAGGGCTGGCACATTCATCAATTAGATGTCAATAATGCCTTTCTTAATGGCAAGCTAGAGGAAGAAGTATATATGGTTCAGCCTCCGGGCTTTGAAGCAAAGGACAGGTCTTTGGTTTGCAGGTTAAACAAGGCTTTGTATGGTCTCAAACAAGCTCCAAGGGCTTGGTTTGAGAGGTTGAAAGCAACTTTGCTTAAGTTTGGATTTACTGCTAGCTGTTGTGATCCTTCTCTGTTCACTCTTTATTCCTCTGGCTGCAGTGTGTATGTCTTGGTCTATGTGGATGACATCATAATAACTGGAAACTCCTTACCTGTTTTACAGCACCTCACAGCCAAGTTGAATGCAGAATTTTCTCTCAAACAGTTAGGAACTCTGGACTATTTCCTAGGTGTTCAAGTTCAGCACTTATATGATAAATCACTTCTGCTAACTCAGTCTAAATACATCAAGGATCTTTTAGAAAAGGGCCTCAATGGCAGATGCAAAGGGCATTTCTACTCCTATGATCAGTAATCAAAAGCTAACAAAGCATGGTGCTAACTACATGGCAGATCCTAGTTTATACAGGTCTATTGTAGGAGCCTTGCAATATGTTACTATCACAAGGGCTGAAATTTCTTACTCAGTCAACAAAGCGTGTCAATTTTTATCTCAGCCTCTAGAAGAACATTGGGCAGCTGTTAAGAGAATTTTAAGGTACCTCAAAGGGACAGTTGACTTTGGCTTGCATCTTAAGCCTTGTCCTCTTCATCAGCCTCTATCACTTATTGCTTTTTGTGATGCTGATTGGGCTGCTGATCCTGATGAGCGCAGGTCCACATTAGGTTCCTTAGTATTCTTGGGTCCTAATCTAGTATCTTGGTGCTCCAAAAAGCAAAGTCTTGTAGCCAGATCTAGCACGGAAGCTGAATATCGCAGCCTAGCTAATACTGCAGCAGAATTGCTTTGGGTTCAATCTCTTCTTCAAGAGCTTCACATTCCACACAAGACACCTCTTATACTATGTGACAACATGAGTACTGTGGCATTGACACACAATCCAATGCTCCATACAAGGACAAAACATATGGAGTTAGACATTTTCTTTGTTAGAGAAAAGGTTCTTAATAAGAGCTTGATTATTCAACATGTACCTTCTCTTGATCAAAGGGCTGACATCCTCACAAAGGCTTTGTCTCCCGTACGTTTTGAAGATTTGAGAACCAAACTCAATGTGACTGACAAGTTCACACTTGCTCAACCACCTTGAGTTTGCGGGGGTATATTAGAGATAATATCTAGCCTAACCGTATGTGGTTAGTTAGTTAGTATAGTTAGTATTCTAACTACTGTGGTTAGTTAGTTAGGGTAGCTTGCAGTCTAAGCTACTCATTCCTATATAAAGGAAACTCTTGTACAATTCTCATCACCTTTTATCATAATACAATTCTGTTACAATTCTGTTATTCTCTCTCTCTCTCTATATATATATATCTTCTTCTCTCTGGTTTTCACTAGGCTTAATTGCACTTTTGGTCCCCCACGAAAGCGATATGTGTCATCGGGGTCCCTAAACTTCAAAAATCCCATTATGCATCCCCAACGTTAATCTCCGTTAGCAACTTTGGTCCCCGAACAGTTTTCCGTCAAAAAACTAACGTTTCTAAGGACAAATATGTAATTAACCAAAAAAAAGTAATAAAAAAATAAAAAAACAGATAAGAACCCAGAAAATTTATCATGCCCATCTCCTTCATCAACCCCTCTACCTTAGATCTGAACAAGAAAATTAATGCTTTGGGTCAATTGTTCCAGTAGAAGGTGGTGTTGTATGTTTAAAAATCCTCAAATCTCCCACACCCTCATCTTCGCCCCCAAACCCAACCCTAATTATCCTCACTGTTCTCCAATGCTCTGTTTCGAGAAGAAGGAAGAGATGTCGCGGTTCTCGTTGAAGAAGAAGATCCATCCTTCCGCCGCCGCCGCCGCTGATAAGAGAGTTTCGCTTTGGATCCGAATGCCCAGCCACCTTCTGATCGGGTTTTATTGCTGAAGGAACAAAACCCCTTTGTTCCCTGTTTGATTTGATTCCATTGCTCGGTGCTAACTGTTGCTATGGCTTCTCGCGGTTGCTGATTTCAGAGGGCTTTACTTGGATGGATATGGATTCGTCTGATTTGTCTTCTTCTTCGCCTTGCACTTTTCCCATGTCTTCTTCTACTGCTTGCACTGCCTCTGATGTTGTTCAGTTTATGGGTCAAGATGGTGATGGTGGCATTTCGTTCGCTTCCCCCAAACCTCTTTAGATAAAAAAACAACAAAACCATCACCCAACCGCCATGAATCTGGTTCAGGGGTTAGCAAATATGGGTTTCAAATCTGGGTTTTGGGGTCTGATGTGAGTTCTTCTCTTGCAGTGGAGCTTGCGGAAGACCTGGGCCTTGACGCGGCGGTGGAGGTGGTCAGGACTCAAACGGCGTTGGAGAGCAAAGAACCTCGTGTCTCTGTTTTGCTTGTTCTGCGTCTTGGAGAAGCGAAAAGCTCCACGGTGATTTGGGTGAGGAGTGGTGGGAGGAACCTGGGAATTTTGGGTTCTAGAATTGAAGTTTTGGGCTGTCGGTATTTGAAACAAAAATCAGAACAATATTGGAGATAATGTTTCTGGGTTCTGGGTAAAATTTCTGGGTTCTGATGAAGAAAAGATGAAGATGGTGAAGAACATGTTGCAGGAGGAGGAGGAATTAATAAAAAAAAAAATTCATTTCAAATTTAAATTAAAAAAGCCACATCAGCAAAAAAACGTTAATTTTTAACGGAAAGGAGGAGAGGGACCAAATTTGTTAACGGAGATTAACGTTGGGGATGCATAATGCGATTTTTGAAGTTTAGGGACCCCGATGGCACATATCGCTTTCGTGGGGGACCAAAAGTGCGATTAAGCCTTTTCACTATTCTAACACAATGCATGTGAACTACACTTGTAGCATAAGTTTAAGTATACGATAGATATGTCATGCAAATCATACCACGCCCTGTAATTAACTAATTATATAATGCCTCTTAAAAGTTCATGTTTAAGATCTTAAAGATAGCTGTCCAACATCGAAAAAGCAAGCAAGAGACAATAAGTTCTTGCTAAAAACTTCTCCCAACATTTGCACTCTGTCAAGATGTATGAAACCTCTTCTGCACATGCTGAAAGGCAGCTCAAATAAAATTACTACACAGAAAATTTCTATAGCATCCTAATCAATCAATTCAATGGACTTCCTAATTACTCTAAAAAAAAGGTATTAAATGTCTGTTGAACTCTCATGATAGCAAATACTTTCTCATTCTTAAGGAAACAAGGATGCTAAAATTGTGTTGTAAGATAAAAGATCTCTCTTAATGAAACATACAATTCCTTAGAAATGCATCAAAGTTCATCATGTATTCTTTGTTCTAAAGGAGCCTCTGTATTATGAACATGATCATCTCTGACTTGATGAAGATTCATATCATCTGCAACAGCTTGGGGTCTTAGATCAGCCTGCCCCACCACACCGGCCTTTATGGCCTCAGTAACCTTTCTCTGCAAGGTAAGTAGTCCAATCCGCTTGGAAACAACATATAGAACAGCAAGGGAGAACAATAAAAAGCCAAGCCCAATTATCACCCTATTTGAAGACAAGTTATGAGTTACTTTTGAGGATATAGGAATAGGAAGACCAAGCAAAGAGGGTGGACAACAAAATCCGTTTACTTTTTTATTTCCATACCTGTCTATGACATCTTGACGTTGCATTGTAGAGAGCAGATTTCGTGTTCTCATCAACAATGAGCGATGCCCTTTATATTCACTTTCAGCCTTTTTTAACACACCAGTTGATTCATCTGTGTACCCAAGCAATTTTGCAAAACAAATATGCAGAACAAAGTTGTTTCATACCCCTCATAATCACATCAATAAATATCAATCCATCAAGTCAAAACTAATATCATTTTGCTTAAGTTCTAACAAGTATTCCAGCACAAACAGTAACAAAGGAAGCATCTTTACATAATGCTTCATTGAGCATGAGCCATGTCAAATTCAGTCATGGCATTTTGGATGGAAAAAGTTCTGAAAATTTGTGAAAATTAATTTCCAAAGTGAAACTAAAATTACTTTTTTTCCAGGGTCAAAGTTGAAACAGGTTATTTTCATTTCTGGCCAATTGAATGTTAATGTCTACGAATGTAGGGTAGTTGGCTTAAACTTCAGCATTACCATAAAGGTCATAATCCAAGCACATACTAAGCTTAACCATTCAAACAACCTGAGGATCAATTTGGTTTTGATCAACTCTTTCAATTTACTAATAGATATTTTCTTCAGTTTGCTAGCTTTCAAAACAAAATAAAAGAGGATGTAAAATTTAAGACATTGAGCTGCCAGAAGCAACACATACAATAGCTGCCAGCTAACTTGAAACTCATTCCCTGCAGCATACTTTCTTCCAATCAGACTTATATAGCCAGCTTATAATTATTTTATACATTTTTATTTGTTCTTTCATGTAAATTTCACATACACCATAAAGAAATTGTAATACCAGTATAAATTAAAGAAGGAAGTAGAAATATGAAAGAACCATCTCATCAAATATAAAGAGAGGAGAGAGAACAAAATGTACCAACCAAGAGTCATAAGTGTGCTTGTGTTTCTTTCAACCTCCTACAGATATACAATGAGAATGCTAATCAGCCCAACATAAAAGGGTCATATTTCATGAAGGAGTGCAAAGCAACAATAATGGAATAAAATATCACAACTAGGGAGCACGATCAAAAATTAAGTTTAGAAAGGTAAGATACCTAACTACTAACCTGAACCATCAATTGACGAGTACGACGAAGGCTGTCTGTAATGCTCTCTGCAGCAGATGTCATTCCAGCTTTTGTCCTGGAAGAAAATCACAGATTTGAGAACTAAAATAATTCATCCTGGCACCATGTCATGCTAACTGAAATTTTCCAATCAAATGGCACTAAAAGCAAAATAAACAACGAAATCATAATTTGATCCCAACTGAATAGGGCGCCAAGGACATACTGCAAATTGCGTCTGCGAATTGTAGACTCTTCTCCACCGCCTAGAAGTAGCTCTCTCTGCATCATAGAGAAATATGAAACAAGTCACGTCACACTCCAACCCATCAATGTAAAGAAGCACAAATGACACACATCCATGATCATGATATAATTAACATCTTTTCACTCAGTCAATGATTAGAAGCATTCACAATAATACTAGGAAATTTAAACTAGAAAAGCATTTAAGCAAGAATATGAATAGCAAAATATCAAGGTTCAGGATAAAAAAGAAGAAGCAAATTACCTCTTCCTGAGCAGCTTTCCTCAAGTTAGCCTTGGCTTGCAGATTAGCATTCCTCAGACTTAGCCGCAAACTATTTAAAACACATATGCATGCTATCAACTCATAATTCATTACTAAATAAACTATTTTAAATCAATCTGCTTTGGAGTTCCATAACAACTAAACAAAATTTTAATTTCAATCAGAGAGAGAAAGAGGGTAGGTACTGTTGAGACAGGGTTTTCCAGGATTCAAGCAAGACACGAGCAGATTCAACCTCCTTTTCGGTGGGCAATTGTGGAGCGAGGAGATCGAGGGTGAAATGCAAGGAAGAAAGGAGCGCCAAGCCATCCTGAGCCATCCCATTCAACCTGGCAAGCGAGTTTATCTCATCCTTGGGTCTTCCTGATTTTCCATAGTCTGCAATTGCCTTGATGTGGAGTTGTGTTTTGCCGCAAGCCTCATCCCATTCCCTCTTCACCTTTTCCACCTCCTCCACAACCTTGTCCATTCCCAAAATTCAATATCTGACTTAAAGGATCTGAATATGCAGTGCAATACAGTGAAATAATTAGTGACTTGCATCAATTATACTGTAATTCATAACAGAAGAAAAAAAAATCTTGTTCAATCAGATCCTTGGAAAAGATCTCCCTCATGAATGACCAAGTTTTTTTGACAGTAATTCTGCAACAATTAACCCCAAAACCTCCTATGCATTAGAATTACTGCAAAAACAATTAACCCCAAAGCATCAAGCCCATGAAGTGATTGTTAACAAGAAGATATCTTCATTATCTAATCAAGACTTAGGGGCAAGGATAACCACTAGAGAATACCATGTTCCTGTAAAAAACCACAATTGTCCAATCCTGCACTATATATCTCCATTCTTTGAGCACCATATAGTGAAACATGGTAGGAAATACAAAACTAAGCATAACACATAGACTACTACTCCCCACTAGTGACAAAAAAAATCAGCAAATTAGGCACAAAATCCAAATCAGAAAAGGGAAGAAGAGTTTCATGCAGTTATTCATTCCACAATCCACATATGCATTTTGACATATAGAAGGAAACACTTCTCAATGCTATAGTGATGGAAATATTTCTATCAAACAGCAGAAGATGTGTCTACTTCGGAAAAAAATGCTCAACAGAAGAATGCTTCAAGTTGTAACCACTAAACTGTATCACTAATGCATGGTGCTTCCTTTTACATACATTAAATTAAGAGATGAAAATTCCACTCAAAATTAATTCACCAGCACAAGTTGTGAAAAGCAAAATAGAGTGAAAACTGGAAATTGAATGTGTGTTCTTTAAAGCAGGAATTCACTGTTATAAAAAACTGAGTTATGAGTGAAATTTAAACAACTTTAAAGGAACCCCATCCCAATTGCTAGTGTTTCAAAAAGTCATAAGGATCTGTAAAGAATCTGCCTTTAATATTCATAAATGCCAATTGAATGAGAAGGCTTGCTTCTCCACCAGAAAAATTAATTTCTCTGACAATTTTAAGAGTGAATGTGGTGATGAAACACCATCTCATAGTGTCCAAGACATGAAAAATCTATGACCTGCAAATAAATATTTTTAACATAAATTAACATGTGCATACATATGATTTTCTCACTATGCTATGCAGTGGATACTTCAAGCAATCTGTTATTTGACTAGAAAAAGGAAAAAAAAAAGGAAATGCAAGATGAATGTTTAAGTAATAGATCACAATGATGAAGCAAAAGCTCATGCAACTACAATATTTGAGAATCAAGCATTTCCTGTTATAAAAATGCAACATTTCACACTACATAGTACAGAAAATTTGTTCACATTGGTGGCAGAAAAAACACATATTAGCTAAAGTCACAAATCTAATTCCAAAGTCAGAAATCTAATTACAAAGGTCAAAGAGAGCAGTGAGAATGATTTTTCAGGATGGATAAATTTTACTGGTAAATTGCTATCCATCTTAATCTAGAATTATTAAACTTACCATTCATGAGTTTTAATAGATTAGTACAGCAGTATTTTACAGTTATTCATGCCTAAAATTTGAACCCTAAAAGCCCCAAAATTATTCTTACCTGGACTGGACCTAGAAAGGCGCGGCTGGAGTGCTGGACTGGTGCGGTGGTGGGGTGGACTGGTGCGGTGGGCGCGCGGCTGGAGACTGGTGCGGTGGTACCCGTGCGTGTGGCTGAGGCTGACGGCGCCGGCGGCCAGACCTAGGTGCAGTGTGAGAGTGCGAGAGAGATGAGGGTGACTAAGTGGGGACTTAGGTGCAATTTGAAATTCTTAGGGGGTTCAAAAAAAACTACATAGGAGGGTAAGTGGATTTTACCCCTGAGTACACTGTGGGTCCGCCCCTGATCACCGTTGCTAGGGTTGTTCGACTTTGGTATGACTCAAGCGTGGACAAGTCGAAGCTATCGTTTTCCTTTTAAGTGATATGTTGATTCATGGATATTATTGTTGTTCATTTGTCTTTGTAGGGTGATAAAATTTATGCTTCTGCAAGGAAGACCATGAATGATCCGTAAAGAATGTGTGTTTAAAACTCCTCAAATGCAACCCTCGTCCCCATTTCTATAGTCTCATTCATCTTTATCCTCATTGCAAACCTTCTTATAATTGAATTTTACCTTTCTATTTTGTATTTTTCCCTCCTTATTTTTTCACAACATAAGTTGTTGAAGTTAAAAGTATGTATTTTCCCTCAAAATAAAGTATGTTCCTAAAGCATCTTTTTTTTTAGTTAGACACAAGATCAAGGAGCACTGAAATCAAATGTAAGTAGAGCTTTTCCATTTCCGACAAGAGATTGTGTGAGAACCGAGAAGCATGGCTAACCCGAAAACAGAGGAGGTTGTATGCACCACCGGAGCCAACGGGTTCATCGGCTCCTGGCTGGTCCGAACCCTGTTGGAGAAAGCCAACCCACGCTACACCATCCATGCCACCACCTTCCCTTCCTCCGACCCTTCCCACCTCTTCACCCTCCACCCGGAAGCCCATTCCCGGATAACCATCTTCCCCGCCGACATCCTCGACTCCGCCGCCGTCTCCCGCGCCATTGACAACTGCTCCAGCGTCTTCCACGTCGCATCCCCCTGCACGCTCGACGACCCAGCTGATCCTCACAAGGTTCTGATCCAACCCGCTGTGCAGGGAACACTCAACATCCTCGAAGCTGCCAAGCGCGCCGACGTCCGGCGCGTGGTGCTCACCTCCTCGATTTCCGCCTTGGTTCCGAATCCTACCTAGCCGGCGGGAAGGGTCGTCGATGAGTCGTCGTGGACGGATGTGGAGTTATGCGAGTCGCGACGGAGAGGGCGGTGTGGGAAGCATGGTGGTGCTGAGGTGGTGGCGATTCATCCTGCCACGTGTCTGGGTCCTCTGCTGCAGCCGAAGTTGAATGCTAGCTGCGCCGTGCTGCAACGGCTGATGACGGGGATAGGGACACGCATGAGCATTACTGGTTGGGTGCGGTGCATGTTAATGATGTTGTTAGAGCTCAGGTCTTGCTTTTTGAGACCCCTACTACTGCGGGTAGATATTTGTGCACCAATGGTATCTACCAGTTTTCTAGTTTTGCCAGTATTGTCTCTGAGTTGTACCCTGATTTCCTCTTTTTCAGTGGGCAACTGTGGAGCGAGGAGATCGAGGGTGAAATGCAAGGAAGAAAGGAGCGCCAAGCCATCCTGAGCCATCCCATTCAACCTGGCAAGCGAGTTTATCTCATCCTTGGGTCTTCCTGATTTTCCGTAGTCTGCAATTGCCTTGATGTGGAGTTGTGTTTTGCCACAAGCCTCATCCCATTCCCTCTTCACCTTTTCCACCTCCTCCACAACCTTGTCCATTCAAAAAATTCAATATTTGACTTAATCACCTCTTTGTGAGAAATGAAGAAGCGACTGCAGAATGATCTCAATATTAATACCTAGATTAATCAGATTTATTCGAGCACATATCATATAGGGTTAAAAATTATAATCGTCCCTGAACTTTGACCGAGATTTGAAAACCGTCCCTCGCCGGAAAATTATCTGAAAACCATCCTCAGACTATTGAAAACAATTTGAACCCATCCTTCCGGCCACCATAGCTCCGACAATCTGCTTATGTGGCGTTCCACGTCAATTAATGAGATGACGTGTATTTTAATTTTTTTAAAATTTAATTTATGTCTCTAATTATAAGAATGAACAAAATTAACCCTAAATCTCAACTTAACCCTAAATCCCAAATTAACCCTAAATCCCCTAATGACTCAAAACAACAAAATCAACTTCTTATCCCTATAGTTTGAGCTCGTCCGAAACCCATCTCTCTACTATGCAGACACCATCAATTGACTAGTACGACGAAGGCTGTCTGTAATGCTCTCTGTAGCAGATGTCATTCTAGCTTTTGTCCTAGAAGAAAATCACAGATTTGAGAACTAAAATAATTCATCCCGACACCATGTCATGCTAACTGAAATTTTCCAATCAAATGGCACTAAAAGTAAAATAAACAATGAAATCATAATTTGATCCCAACTGAATAGGGCGCCAAGGACATACTGCAAATTGCGTCTGCGAATTGTATGTTTGGATTCACATCTTGACCTTTTATGAACTCTTTTTGTCTCACAATATAACTACACACATAATAACTTCTTACAAAATTACTTCTCCCACTAACCTGAAAGGTTATCAAATTTTCAAACACATATAATATCCTACAAGATGAAAAATACTCTTAAAAATTAATAAATATGAATAGAAGAGGATGAAGTGAGTTATATGATAAATGATAATGCGATATGAAAGTCAAAAAGTGATAGACAAAGAAAATGACTAGAAATAGCGAGTCCTCTAAAATGAGTGAATCAATTCAAAGTATAACAAATAAGTTTCATAAAGTTGTTTTGTTGTCTTTTTAAAGTAACCCACCACAATTGTTGTGATGACTTTAGTTTACACTCGAAAGTGACTCATTGTAAAATCCTTGAAAATAATATAAAAAAAGAATGAGATTTTAATATATGAAAGTAGAAAAATCACCATCCTTAAATTATAGTTCAAGTGATAAGAGCTAGAAGATATATGATTTAGTGTAGGGGAGGGTCTCGAAATCAATCACTTTCTAGAGAGTGCTATTTCTTTTTCCGATGTAAAAAAAAAAAAGAAAAGAAAAAATCAGCAGTTTTAATGCCTAGCAGAAATTAAGGAGTTTAGTCCATTGCATAGAGACAAGAAGGGTTTGAAATATTTCAATGCTAGAAATGAATATTCCTTCCTATGTTATGTTTTGATTGAACAGACCAAATGAGCTGTAATAAATTTTCCGAAACGGATGTGTATTTTTCCCTCCTTGTATTGTATGTATTATATCATCATCCTCTCCTTCTCTTGTTTGCTTCTCTGCAATTCCCTCACTCTCTCTCTCTCTCTCTCTGCAAATTCTTCAATCTCTGTCAACAACAATGGACTCTGCCTCCGAAGATTGCTCCGACAACTCTCAACGACCGGACCCTCACAACAACAACAACGACCAGCAAGTCTATTTCGTTCCTCTCAGGTCTCCAGATTCCACACTCTTTCTCTCGAACTTCAATTTCTATTCAATCTCGATTTTCCCCCAAATCCATCACTCCATTATCATTCATTGTTTGCACCCCTGTAACAATGCCCGCTAGGGTTCAAACAATCAACACATGATTCAATTCAATTCAATTCAATTCAATTCGTATCTGAGTTTTTGTTTTTGGTTTTGGTTTTGTTCAATTTCGATGTGATTTGATCTGTATTGGTTATGTGGAATTGATTGAGTGGGGGAAGAGTATGGATTGATGGTTTTGTTTGTGTGGTTTTCAGGTGGTGGAAGGATGCTCAGGATTCAATGCCTGCTGCGGATTTCGATAAGACGATAGGAATCGTGTATGCCTCTTTGCCAAGTTCTTCCTATGCTGGTCCTATGAAGATCATCAATAACATCTTCAACTCAGATCTTGTCTTGAATTTTCGGGGTGAGGACGATTCGCAGCACATTAGTGAAAACGGCGAAGTGGGTGTGTCTGGCCGGGACTTCGCATTGGTGTCTGGGGATATGTGGTTGCAGGCACTCAAGTGGTGAGTAATCTAATGAAAATCTCATCCTGTCCCTGCTGTTCTGTTTACTTGTATCTAACTAGAGTCTGAGCAATGTTGGCAGTATAAACTACTCTATTGGGTTTGAGTGAGAATGTGCATTGATTCGACCTTTTGACTTCAACTTGTGGTTTGGACTTTGGATCTGGTAGCTTGGTGAAATGTAGATAGCTGTGATAGTCTGGGACACTCAGACATCATTGATTCTCTGTTTGTGTTTAGAAGAATCTACCTTTTTCATGCTTCAGTCTCTCTAGCAAACGAGTCTGTTAATTATTTGACCAAATTGAGGTTTTTACTTGATGGTTTGCTGGAAATATTGTGATTGAAGCAAGGTTGTTGGAGTTCCTGTAATGTTTTTTAGCTATTTCAATCTTTCTTTGGCATCACATGGTGGACTTTTTTAATAATGCTAATTAAAACACATTTCTTCGGGAGTGTTTACTAGTTTTTGAGAACTTCTCTATTTGGCACCTTGTGTAGCATTTGTCAATAGCTTTTGGATGTGTCCAAGGTTACTTTTCGTATAAGTGATGGATTTCTTTTGTAGGTGCAATATTAAATAGACTAACTGCTGCACCTGAAAAGTGTGCTAGTTATTAAAACTAGTGGTGGAGTGATGATGTTGCATGAATTCGTAAATTATTTTGGATATTTATTCTTCTGTATTAGCTGTTATACCATGCAAGTGTTGGTAGCTCACTCAACACCTTTTTAATATTTTAATAAAAGTTTCTCACCTGAATATCTATATCTAATTATCTCCTTAACAAATGCCTCTTGATGTTACTAAATCCTATATATATCTAGACCTAAAACAAACAGCATATTAGGAGTAATGATTTATAAGTTTGATAAATCAATTCTTATTTCAGACTTTCTGTACTTGCGAAAAATTAGTATATTTGTGTCTTTGCTTTAATGGAGTATTTATATTTCTTGTGTTGTATTTCCAGTAGTGAATGTATGTTCCTTGATGTGTGGATAATACATTTATTGCTGTTTATAACTAGCAAGTATTAGTTTTTAATGTTGACTTGCTATAGTTACTGTTTCTTGATGCAACTATTGAAAGTTTTCTGGTATCCAGGATATTTAGTTTGTTTTATACTTTTATCATCATGATTAATTGCTTTGACGTTTCATTTAGGCATAGTGATTCAAAAAATGCAACAAAGGATGACAAAGGCTTTTCAGCTACTGACAGTGATATGGGAGATGTATATCCTTTACAGCTCAGGCTTTCTATTCAGACGGAAACAAGTTCATTTGCAGTCAGAATAAGCAAAAAGGTGCACCACTCTCTCATAGCTAGGGTTTTATTTTGCTCTTCCAATTTCTTTTAGCATTGCCCCTGTCCATGAGGTAGCCAATGGTGAGGCATTAGGATTGACCGGCCTTATTTGATCATTCAAATGTTGTATTTATTTATTTATTTATTTATCATTGTTGTTTTATAATCATTCAAAGAGTGAGTTGAGATGGAAAATGTTTCACAACTGAACTCTTGCTATTTGTATTTTTCATTCATGTCTGAGACTCTGGGTTAGGTGCATCATGGTGTTTGGATGGGTTTAAGACCTGGAGTTTTTAAAAGACAGTGTTAAACACAACAGAAGTATATATTCATTTTTGGATAATTTGATCCAATTTAAGTGCTTTTAATTCATACATCATCACTGCGGAGTCATGGTTTTTATTTGTTCAATATCATCTTATTATTCAAAATCTAATATGTTCTTCACATTTATTTCCTTTATTTTAGGACAATGCAACTGAGCTCTTTAAAAGAGCCTGCAAAATGTTCAGTGTGGATTCAGAGATGGTAATAAAATATTCTATTTACAATTCTATATATATTATAATACCCAACTGTTGAGGCAAGAAATTGACAACTTTCTAATCTGCTATTGTACAGTTACGCATTTGGGACTTTTCAGGTCAGATAACCTTCTATTTTATGAATGGAGAATATCAAGTCCCAATAGACAGTCAAAGGCAGTCTGATCAGGAGGTATGTATATAAAGCGTGTATAAAGCTTCTTTTCTTTTAAGCCTGTCTTTTTAATTTACCTTTGTAGATCAGAGTGGCATATGTTTTAGTAATAAAGTCCCTATTATACATGAGATGCACTATTTTCTTCTCCCTGTGATTCTTGTTGATGGTCTTCTTTTTTCCTTGTATTCATCACATATGACTTTGATAGCTTTGGAGAAACTTTGTCAGGTGCATGATTTGTGTCAATAACAGGCATTGCTATATTAATGCCAAACTTGTTCATTTGAGGCACAAGAAGGACAAGATAAAATGTTTAATGTTTAATCATGGTTAGTTTATTTACATGTAAAATACTGGTTTAAACCATGGACAATACAGCAGTTTTGTAAATAAGCTACTTATCTCCGTGAGATTATAAGGAACAATTTTCTTTTTGTTCCCTTTTTCAATTCTCATTGTCAACTTCTGGCCTTTGGTTTCCATCTTTATTTTCTAGTGTCAACCTGTGGCGAGATTTGACCTTTTTACATTAAGTTTGTAGATGCAAGAACATGATGTTTAAATAACTTGGGCAAAAAGCATAATTTCTTGGAAGTCTGTAACTTCTCTTATTTAATGCATGCATCAAGCGAACATAAATTTCTGTTAGTCTTTATTTGTTATAATTTCTTGGAAGTCTGTAACTTCTCTTATTTAATGCATGCATCAAGCGAACATAAATTTCTGTTAGTCTTTATTTGTTATGATGTTTTTATTCTAGGTACTTGTCTAGAGTTTCACCTTATAGCTTTTAGTTGAAATTTATACTAATGACTTTACCTTTTGACATCATAATAATTTCTTGGAAGTCTGTAGCTTCTCTTATTTAATGCAAGCATCAAATGAACATAAACTTCTGTTAGGGTCTTTATTTGTTATGGTGTTTTTATTCTAGTAACTTGTCTAGAGTAGTAGAGTGTCACCTTATGGCTTTTAGTTGAAATTTATAATAATGACTTTACCTTTTGAATCATTTGCTATGATTGGATTGCCTTATGTGCCATTATAATTTTAACTTTGAATGGTATACAGATTCTTCTGGAGTTGCAAGTTTATGGGTTGTCAGACTCAATGAGATGTAGAGATATGAAAAAAGATGAGATGCCAAATTTTTCTAGCAGTGCTTCACTGAAGATGAATGGTACTGCAGATAGTATGAATTCTGATGGTTCGCATGCCAATTCATTGACCATCTCTTCAGGCCCTGGTGAAGCTGGTTCCTTGGGATTAACTGGATTACAAAACCTCGGAAATACTTGCTTCATGAACAGTGCACTACAGTGTTTAACACATACACCAAAGCTTGTTGACTATTTTCTGGAAGATTATGGTAGAGAAATAAATCATGATAACCCATTGGGCATGAATGTATGTGGTCTTAATTTATTAGCTTCATATCTCAAGAAGTTTTATGGGTGGGAATTTCTATGCTTATGATGTCTCTAACTATTCTTGGTATTGCTTCCTTGCCAGGGTGAGATAGCTTTGGCATTTGGAGATTTACTCAGGAAGTTATGGGCTCCCGGTGCAAGTCCCGTGCCACCAAGAACATTCAAATCAAAGCTTGCGAGGTTTGCACCTCAATTTAGTGGATTTAATCAGCATGATTCCCAAGTTAGTGCATCTGGTCCTTTCTTTCTATATTTACTTAGGTTTTTCGCTTTACAAAGCTCATGTCTTATGTGCCCTTACATTGCCTACAATATATATGTATCTCAACAGGAGCTTCTTGCTTTTTTGTTGGATGGACTTCATGAAGATCTAAATCGTGTTAAATGTAAGCCTTATGCGGAAGCCAAAGATGGAGATGATCGTCCAGATGAAGAGGTTGCTGATGAGTATTGGCACAATCATTTGGCTCGCAATGATTCCGTCATTGTTGATGTGTGCCAGGTATGCACGTCTCTCATTTTATACAATCTTGGAATTAATTGCTTATGCATACATGATGCGAAGAACTCCATAGTTTCTTGGGGCTTATTAAGTGGAGTCCAAGAATCTTCTAAAGCGCATTCATGATTTACTCAAACATTTATAAGTGTTGTAAAAACAATCACTCAAAGAGTTAAAATTATTGCTTTAAGCTTTTGGCTGCGTCTATGTAACAGGTTCTTCTTATGTCTGTCATTCCAAGTTCATGAGATCAAGAAATTACAGCTTAATTAGTGTTTATTATCCAACAAAGAGAATTTTAATGAGCTCAGGCATAGCATTATTATAACAGAACATATAGTCATCTAATTTCAAAATAAATTATTTAAAGTTTCATATGTTGTGTTAAATATCATACAAATTGCTTTGGAAAATTTTAATTAGTTTCTTTGTGTGTGTATTGGGACATATCTAGCGAGAGTAATGGTTTTATGTGAGAGGTGGGAATGTGAACAATGATCAATTGAATCTTTCCATAAATGGTCAAAGAATATTAAAAACATCAAGTCATGCTACTTCTTAAAAAATGCATTTGATACTGAGGTGCTGGAACTTCGTGGTTTTTTAATCTGTACAATTTATGAAATCTAAAACATGTTATAATTCATGATAGGAGTTATAATAAGAAAACCTGGTAGAATTTTTTAATTCATTACACTGATTACAGTGATCCTTTCCAGCCACTAGAAGATTAGTATCTTTTATTATTATTATTATTATTGTCAACTTAAAATTCATTTGAAATGATTATCATGTTTATGAGAATTAGTTTGTTTAACTATTCTTCCTAATGGTGACTCTTTACCTTGTGAATCAAATTCATCATTTGTTGCAGGGGCAATATAAATCAACATTAGTTTGTCCTGTTTGTAGGAAGGTCTCTGTGACATTTGATCCATTCATGTACTTATCATTACCTCTTCCGTCAACAACAATGCGGACAATGACTTTAACTGTTGTGAGTAGCAATTGTGATGGAAAGTCTCAATTATTACCATATACAATTTCTGTTCCCAAAAATGGAAGATTTGAAGATCTTACCCGTGCTCTTGGCACTGCATGCTCTTTGGGAGCTGATGAGACATTGTTAGTAGCTGAGGTATGTATTATTTTCTTTTGATAATTTGATTATAGTTTAAACTCAAATTTGAAGTCAGTTCCCATCCTCTTTGAGTTTCTTTATTGATGCATATTTCAATCCTGTAAAAAACTATGTCTGAAGCTGAGGCTTTGGTACAGGTATATAACAACTGCATCATACGTTTTCTTGAAGATCCATCTGACTCATTGTCCTTAATCAGAGATGCTGACAAACTAGTTGCTTATCGATTTATGAAAGATAATGGTGATGCCCCTTTGGTCGTCTTTATAAATCAGCGGATGGAAGAGTAAGTCAATATTTTTCTGATGAAGATAGTGATTTTCTTCAGAAAATGACTTTTCATTATTATTTTTATCATTTTTATGACACAAATAATAAGCAAGTGAGCATGTCATGACTCATGCCCTATTTTCTATTGAACACTCTCAAACCAATCTTAAGTTATGAGTATCAGCATTATAAGCAAATTTCTGAAAACTAGTCCTGTGTCTAACTTATCAACTGGAAATAGGTATCCCTACAATGCAAAAAATACCTTAGAATGCATTGGTTACCAACTGTGTTTGACCAATGGCCACCAAAGTAAAGAAAGAATCCATTGAGTTGGACTCAAACCAGTTTGTTTTGTTTGAATTAGACAGTAGACAGTTTGCTGGCTGAATTGTTTGTCTTGTAGCGTTTCACTATGTTTTAATCTATACTAATGCATTAGCTGGTTTCTTTCAATGTAATTATGTTGCCTGCAGAAGTCAAACAGTTGCACTCAATAAGCATGAATTAATTTTTCCTTGAAAGAATACTTGTACAGGAAATATCCTAGTTTCAACAAGCTTCTTGATTCTTGAGTGATCTGGAACTTGCATATTCTGTGGTCCAAATCAGTTAGCATTAAAACAGTAAAAATAATGATTTTGGATGAGTTTATTAAATAGAATATCGAATTACATACAGAAAGTTAAATGTGAATAAACTAATTATATTAAAAAGCTTGTATTTATAGTAAGACTTTATTTAAGATTTTCAAACATTTTTTCCCGATTTTAGTTAAATCTCTAGCCAACCATCTTCTCTCTGCATTCATTTACTTGATCTATTTATTAAGGTTACGTTTCAATGGAATCCACTAGTTTATTTTTTTTAATATCTTACATAGAAGGCTTTAGAAGATTCACCATCCACTCCTCTTTCTTTTCTTTCTCATGTTGAGGTTCTAACTTAATCTGGTACAAAATGCAATGTGAGAAGCATGAAGCCTTCTAAAAAAATATACAGTCATGTGTAAGCTTAGTTATGTCATAAACTTTTTTCTTGTTTTATAAATTATAATTCCTTCAGCATGCTGCTAAGATTCAGCAGGTGGATGTCTAAAATAGTAAAATTAACACACTCACACAGACTCAATAAAAAAGAAAAATGGGTGGGAATACATGCTTACATGACTTGCATGCTTTATATAAACTTCTTTATGGCCACTTGTGATTTCCTTGCCTTACAAAGTGTTTGATATAATTTTATCAGGCAGTACATCCATGGTAAAGCGGCTCCAAATTGGAAGGCGTTTGGAATTCCTGTTGTGGCTAGGCTGTGCAATACAATAAATGGATCTGATCTCTGCAATTTGTATCTGAAGTGGTTCCGCTCATTTCAAATTTCAATTGAAGAGGCCTTAGAAAATTGTCTTGTGCCTGAGAAAACTGAAGAAGTTGCAGAAGTGCAGGGGGTCTCAACTCCTTCAGATGAAGGAATGGAGTTTTACATGACAGATGAAAAGGGAACTGTCAAGAATTCCAAAATATTAATGAATGAGCCTCTAGCAATAAATGAAGAGTTAAAGCTGCTGCATGTGCTTGTATGTTGGTCAGAAAAACAGATTAAAAATTATGACACACAGCTTTGTAGTTCATTGCCTGAGGTTTTCAAGTCTTCCTTTTTAGCAAAGAGACCTCAAGAATCAGCTTCTCTATATAAGTGCCTTGAAGCATTCTTGCAAGAAGAACCTCTTGGACCAGACGACATGTGGTTAGTTAGCATTTTTTTCATATTACAACTTACAAGAAGTACTTTGATTGGCATGCCTATTGCTCTGCTTTGTCTGGAAGATATTTTAAATTGGTGTTACTGTACATTTAAGTTTTAGCAAATCATTTTAGTTTCAGATGCTCATGAGCACAGCATTTATATTAACTCATAACTGCTATATCTAAGAAGCACCAACACCTCTGAACTATGAAGTTTTAGTGTCCGTCATGGGTTCAACACGTGTCAGGCATCTCTTTGGCCATTGCGGATTTTTTTTTCTGGCTTAGACACTCCACCTTTTCTTAGCTAGACACCTCTAGGACATTGATATCTTAAAAAAATATTTTTATAAATTTTTAAAAGTTAACTTGTTTATATATTTTTAATTCTTAAAATATTTAAAATCAAACCCATAATATATTTTTTCAAATCTATTAATTTGTTTTAAGATATATGAATCTTCTTCTTGTCTTAGGATATTCTTTGTAAAGGGACATTTTGTGCATTTTGAAATGATATGCCTCTAGTGTTTTTTGTGAAGCTCATCATTATAAGGAAATTGTAAAGCTTAACTTATCTTGACTTTGAGGAGGTAAATATATTTGTGAATATACATATACATCTTAATTCTCAATTTAGATTTATCATATTCCCGGTGTCCTTTTTTTGGATATTAGCTGTGTCAAGGTGTCCGTGTCATGTCGTGTCCAGTCTGCATGTCGGATTCAGTGCTTTATATACTATGATATCCACTATTGCCATCATTACCACAAATTATATTTTTATCAGGTTAGAATTGTATACTTAGTGCCTTCAAAGACATGGTAGTGTCTAGTTAAAGACTGATCAGGGGAAGCCTCTTGTTTATAATGATTTAGATTTCTGTTTACATTTTTATTTGCAGACAAAATCTCTCTATCATTCGCTTCTCCCTATTTCTTCCCTTGTTCTATAATTTTAGAGAGGCTTTCAGTTTTCCTAATTTTAATTTTTTTAAACGCTGTGCTAGCAAATAATTCCTGTAAAACCTTGTTTTCAATCTGAAAATATTGCTGTGACAATATTTCATACAAGTATTTCTGGTCTTTTGTTTTATGTTCTATACATGAGTGTCGTACACTTGGAACTACCCATTCTTTTCTACCAATTACTTGTCATCCAGTCTTGACACCCAACTACATGCACACCCAGAGAGAGATACAGATTACTTTCCATTCTTTTAAGATGCAGTTTTCTATTATGTAGGTACTGTCCTGGCTGTAAAGAACATCGTCAAGCTAGTAAGAAGTTAGATCTATGGAGACTTCCTGAAATTTTGGTCATTCATCTTAAGAGGTTTCAATATAGTCGTTACATGAAAAACAAGCTGGAGACATATGTCGACTTTCCTGTAGATAATCTTGATTTGTCAGCTTATATTGCCCATGCGGATGACAAGTCATACAAGTACACACTTTATGCTGTCAGTAACCATTATGGAAGCATGGGAGGTGGTCATTATACTGCATTTGTCCATGTAAGTGTTGTTCATTTTTCCAGTACTTCTCCCCCTCTTCATTTTTCACCATGTAGTTAAGGTTATGAGAAATCAATAGAACATACTAGAGTCCAGGAATAATGGTTTAAGAACTTGACAATCCTCATCATTTTTGGCATGATTCTAGGCCTCTATCCATTGGCTTATTCAGCAAAGATGGTGAAAAGTTGATCATTTATGGTTGACAATCCTCATCATCTTTATGAATTGTAGAAGGTTTTTTATACAGAAGTATAAATTATTATATATTTTTTTCCATTCAATTATTCCTTCCTCATTGTTCTCTGTCCTTGTATTTCATGTAGCATGGTGGTGATCAATGGTATGACTTTGATGATAGCCGTGTTTATCCCATCAGCAAGGAGAAGATAAAGTCTTCAGCTGCCTATGTTTTGTTCTATAGAAGAGTTTTTGAAGTATCAACAGAATGATAGAGTAGCATATAGTTCAAACAGAAAATTGAAGCTAGATAGAACCTTTGATTAACATTATTTGCACCATAGGGTACAGAGGGTGAACCCTAGCGTAAAGGTAAGATAACTGCCATTTGAAAGAGGATCTAGTCATGGTCATGGAAATAGTCTCTGCTCATGGAGTTAAGATTGTGCACATCTAACCCTCTTAAGACCCTACAGGGGTGGGTGCATGGTGCATTGGACGCCATTTTTTTAGTCTTACAAGTATACTTAACCAGGTAGCATTTTTTTGTGATTTACTCTTTAGAAGTTTTGGGATAGTTGGAGTTTCGTTAGGGAAGGAATGGAGCTTTAAAACTTAGGGCAGTGCTAAAGAGGTTAGGGACATACCCGTGAAATGGAAGCATTACAGCTGTTTAACCATGTGAAGAGAATCTCTGTTCTGAAGAGAATTAAACCGAGTCCTGTGAATTAGTATTTCTTCAACTATATTTATTTTCCTATATTGTTCTATTGGAAAACCGTGAAAGATGATTTTCCATTCATTGATGGATAGTTAAAACTTTGCAGTTTAGCCATGGTATTTGATTTTTTATTTCCTTTTGTGGACCAAAATGTGGCGTGTCAGAAATTCACAGTTAAGGAGCTGGGAATCTTGCAAAGAAAAATGTTTTAAAGGGCTTTGATATTTTCTCTCAAATGGAAATATTTGCAAGACACTGTTTTAAACATATTCTTCAACATACTCTGATTAATCTATTTTTAAAAAATTGACACCTTTAACAAGTGATAAATTTGAGACAACTATGTCGACTTTTGTAGAAATAGATTAATCACAATAAATGTGTTGAATAGTGTGTTTAAAATATTAAGTCTTGCAATAGTTAGAAGTTCTTATCACGTTAATTGGATAGGATAAATGTGATGTTAACTTTTCTGTTTATCATTTGATTTCTTGGTACGAGAAGCACGTGCTTGAATAAAACCTGAACTCATTTGTGCCGTGGAACTTGATTGTAATGCTTCCAAGATTGTTAGCACTCTCAAGGCCATAGAAGATGTAGGTAACAGATGATAGAAGTGTGTGATTCTGGTAGGTTTTTATACTTGAGAGAGAGAGAGAAGTGATTTAAAAAAAAAAGTTACTACGAGTAGCTTTTGTGTCGGAAGTAGTGATTCTATGAAATGTAATTGTGGATTCAAAACGCTACCAGCATTGTTGACTGAGAAAAAAAGGTAAAACAAAGCAATTGGTAGAAACTGAGTGGCCAATGGTTTGTGTTCTTGTTTATAATTTGAAGAGATAAAGGAAAAACAGGAGAAATAAAATGCATGCTTGGCCGTTGTTACAGAAGAAGCCCTGAGTTTGAGTACCGTTATGTGTGTCTGGCACTTGTTAGTTGTGAGCAGGATGGACCACGTTTCATTCATTTCCAATTTAGTGTAAGATGTGTCAGATCACCCCTCTTTGATTGATTGTTGCAGTACTATGGTACTTTGAGGCAGCTTTAAGCGAGGCCTGTGCCACTGACTTTTCACATTCTGCTTATTCATCAACATTCTGTGGTTCTCAGTTATGAATGTGGGAAAAAGTTTGTTTTGATACCCAAAATACACACTCCTTCAAAGTGAGGTAAACATACAAGAAAAATGATTGAGAGATATGATGAATGATGTAATTAGAAATGAAAAATTATACCTAGAGAAAATTAGTGTCAATGAATCAAAATAATGTTCGTATGCTTCCTTTTTAGATGAGCTATTTGCTAAACAAATATTATTTTCAGGGTATTTAGATTTCCGTTAAATTTAATATGCATAAATGTTGAACTCGACATGGTAAAAGTTTACTTCTTCGATCAAAGTTAATACATAAAATGTTTGAAATCACATGCTCTCACGCCAAACAGAGCCTTTTGACACCAACCATATTACCCGGGTAGTTCAAAGACTGCTCGGACTGATGATGGTGTTTGCTGTTTCAATAACTTTGCTCCAAAAATAAAAGGTATCTACATCTTTGAACCAAAAAAGAAAAGTGAGACAAAAAAAAAAACAAGATAAGGAACTTCAAATTGTAAAATATATAAATACAAGCCAATTTTGTGACTTGGGCTTTACATTTGTTGTGCCTTTGGAATATCTTTGGTCAAGACCAATTTTATTTTTATAGGCTTTTAATTCTTGAGAAAAATATTAAAAATTGATTTTTTTTCCCATAACTAATGTTCTTGGATGGACCCCAGGATTAAAATGTTTGCCAAATCTGATAATTGTTTCCATTGGCACATGTACTTTAGTGGATTTCTAAAAGAAATAATAAGAATTACGTGATTACTATAAATTTTATATTAAAAATAATTCTAATTTCAGAAATCATACTTATTATTTCCACCCTACTCAATGTATTTATTATGCATGGTATAAGATTTCAATAAATATTTGCATAACTATTTTCTTATCCATAATTAATTTTTAATATTCACATCATTATTATTCCTATCATACCACTACCATAAACCAACACTATTTTGCTCACACCATCTACTATCATAGCCACCTTCTTGCCACTATAACTATCTTGTTTGGAGTAATTTATTTTTTGAAGTTTGAGAAAAGCTTGATCGCTTTTTTTACCCTTATTTTGAATTATGTATGATTTTAGACTCTAATAATTTTTTAAGTAAATATAGTCATTCAACTTTTTATATTGTTACAATCAAGTCCTCTTATCACTTTTGTTCTCTAAGATTCTATTTTTGTTAAGAATTTTATTTCACATTGAATTTAAAAAATCACCTTCTTCCCATTAAAAATCACTTAATGAAATATTAGATTTTGTTAAAGGTAAGATAATACCTATAAGACTTCCGCAATGTGTAGTACTTGTAATATGGATGCTCCTTGCGGAAGAGGCTTTTGCTTCTTGTATCCAACAATCAGGTGTGGATTACAGGGATATATTTTCGTAAGACACTCTGATGCTCAAGTCAATAAGACATAAGAGAAATAAGGCCCTTAACGTGTATATATACTTAGGGTTGTAACAAACTTGTGAGAAATCAATTATATTGTTGATATCATTATGTAAAATGATATTATCTGGTAATTGTAGATATTACTTTAATTAAGAATCCTTATTCTCATAAATGTGTAGGACTTCATCAATATTGAGCCCATGTGGTCTTATGCAACCCCCCATCATCACATTAACGCAGGTGACATCCTTGACTCTTTGTGCTCTCCTTATGACAAGGTGCATTTCAACAAGTAGCTACCCGAATGCTAACATCAGCCTTTACCTTGAGGGGATCAATGCGTGTTGGCCTATTCGAAATCGCTTAAACACCAAGGTTATCAGCCTTCCAAAGAAACAAAGACTCTAGAGGCACACATAGAGTCTATAACTACTACTGACGAGAGGTTGGATAGAGAAATGTATATTCTGAACGAATTGATTGACTCGGAGGAGGATAAGTCTTGGAAGGAGCATGACACTCATTTATGAGCTTGAAGGCCATTTGGGGACATTTGAGAGCAGCCGCAATGGTGATTTAAAGGAAGTCGGCGATTACATGATCTTCTTCTCTTAAGACTTCATCTTCCATTTGAGATGAAGATTACAAGAGGTGGTCTTGAGCAACGACAGATGCACATTGGAGAGTATGGGGTTGCTGTCCCCACTTGAATGTGAAAAAATTTCAGTACCAATATACTTGAGTATTAAGATTTTATTGCTCGCTCCCATCAGGTTAAAATTGCCGCTTTTTATATTTTATTACTTCTTGTTTATAAGCATGTATATGTATATTGCCCCCATGAAATAAGTGGTTATGCAGTTCGTCTCTTAAAAAAGTGATTGAAGATATTTGATTCTCAACTTTTATCAATGGAAAAAACTCTTTAGTCAACCTGTTATCGCTTAATACGCTAATCGTATATAGAATGATGAATTAATCTCACAACTACCTACTATGAATACCTTGATTAAGATCAAAGAAATATTGCGCCCACAACTCAAAAGTTCTGGATCTATCACTGGTCTTACGCGGGTGAAATGTAGGGGCATACTTGCTCTTCATTCTTCATCACTCCAAGAGCATTTTCTCCTCCTCGCGTTTCAGTGGACCTTTTATCCCAATGAGTAAGGGTATGTTTGGATAAGGCTAGTGCTACCTAGCGTTAAAACTGACTTGTCACAAAACTCTTTTTCTTTTTATATATTAGGATGTATGTATTTTCACGTCAATTCAACTACTATTCAAACACCATTGAACTGTTCAGCTCGGTTATCTTCCTATTGTCCCAAGGTTTCTGCTTGGTTATCACTCCTGTCTGTATAATTTCTTTTTCTTAAGAGATTAAAAACAAAACTTGCGTTCTATGATTGTGACAGCAAAAACATGCATTCAACACCTGCGATGCACTGCATATTATTTATACAGAACGATCCGGAATAAGAACAGAAGAATCAATTAAAGAAAGCAAGAGAACAACAACACAAATTAATAACTTATTTTGCATGGTTCATGGGTTGTGATATCATACAGTTCAAACTTCAAAATAAACCCAGAACACAAAACTCTAAGAAAGAACACCCAACGCCCTTTAAAATAAGAGTGAAAAAGGATACAAAGACCTCATGAAACATGATGGGTAAAAGACTGATCCTCTTGGTGAAGCACCAAAGGGTAACCATCACAAAGATGAAAAGTACTGTTCAAGCTAAGTGGTCCTCCAGTTCTGAGGATGAGAGTAACATGGGTTTGCTAGCTACATTCATTGCTTATCATCAAAAGAATAAACATTAATAAGATGCAATCATTTATCATTTGATATATATGTTAAGACCCAATCATCCAAATAGAGAAATTTCAAAGACTCATTATTACAACAGGAGGAGCTTAATTATTACATTGTTTACTTAAGTTCCTAAGTTCAACACATGATAACTAATGCAATCACTAGAATATCAATCATATCATAGCAACTATAGAAATTAAAGACCAACACATGTACTATACTATATTAAACATGAGTGAGAGAGTCTAAGGCTGAATTTCAGGAGAGTCCCATCCAGTTGTATGATAGGGAAACTTGATCAACCTCATTTTTCTTTTTCACTGATTTAGGTCAAGCATAGAAAAAACCATCTGATAATCAGTCTTCCAAATTTTTTCAGTATAATCCGTTAGACTTTTGAGTAGCATCCCCCTGCTGGTCCAGCTTTGCTTGCTTGCTGCCATCAAGCTTTAGCCCAAAGTGAATGTGAGGAAAATGTGCCCACTGCATTCATATATATCAGATGAGACAATCAGAAAGAAGAACCAATATTGGGACCAAAGGATGCTATATATAGTCATGACTCATGACCATTGAAGGGGTGTCTGATTTAAGAAGATGCAAATTGGCTCACTTATGTTGTGATATATAATTCTTGCACAAAATGTATGAATCAATTAGAACACTTACTTAACCTCGCATCATAATTTCAACTTCTTATATCTATGTCCCTTAGGGTTAAAATAGAAAGTATATAAGTGAAATGACTCATACACCCATATTTTATGATTTTTTGTGTAAGATGTTATGTCATTCACTAGTTATGATTTTTTGTGTAAGATGTGATGTCATTCACTAGTCTAATCTAATATGGTTATAATAAAGATATATGCATGCCCCTAATGCTGAGATGAGACTCTATTTTTGTTGGGTTGGAGAGGTCTTCTCCTCGCCACTTCTAGGTCCCCGATGGATGCCTCTTCTTGTTGGTCGTTTAATGCTTGATCATGGATTTACTGCATTGTATTTCTCTATGGGGCGAGTTTGGTTTTAGGTTTTGCTATACTAGCATTGGGGGACTCTACTCACATTGTTATGTGTTGTCTGTAATATCGATCATTTTCGATCTAATAAAAACTTATGTTTTCAAAATAAAAGATATATGCATGTCCCTATCATGATATACCTCACTCTATAATACGATTTGACTTCTCTTTGTCACAATTATTGATTAAAACACCAGGAGCTGAGATTTAGGAAATTTTTTAATTCATCATGTGTAAATATATAATCACAATCACAACCTTAATTCAATTTATTATATTGAGGAGGACTCCGCTTACACCTTCTAAATCTTACACTCTTACACTCAATCTAGATCATTGATTTCATTTTAATCCAATGACTCTAATATGTTTCAATTATTAAAACCTAGCGCACCACCATTAACAAACATTATCCTTCCTGGTGTAGCACCACACTCACGTTCTACATTTATGAGGTCCAAGAATTGTTTGGTTTCTGAAATTCTAATTCAATTCATCAATCAAATTGAGTTTTTATTGAAACGCCTTTGTTTTCTCCCAGAAAATATGATCCATCAAAGCCTCTTGGCTTTTCCCAAACATTATAGGTTGTCGCTTTCTAAAAAATTCTGGTTGCCTATCATTTTTTTTTTCCAGATCCTTGCCCATGATTTAATCCAATCAATAATCGTTGTTTAAATGACAAAAACCTTAGGAGAAAATAGGCCATGGCTTCTCAAAGATTAATTAATAAGATCAAACAATCATTTGACCACTATCCATCTACTGTTTTGTTTCCTTCTAATAGCATTGAATCAAAGACACAGATAGAAATTCGCAGCAGAGGAAAAGGGGCTTCCAGAAGTGAGAAATCGTCTGTGAGGGTTCTGGGAAGACAGATTAATGATGATGTGAGTAGCGCACGACAAGGAAACTGTGGAAGGAAACAGAAGGATCGATTTAGAAGGAGGAAGGTGCATAGGATGTTTTAATAATTGAAACATATTAGAGCCATTGGATTAAAATGAAATCAATGATTTAGATTGAGTGTAAGAGTGTAAGATTTAGAAGGTGTAAGCTGAGCCCTCCTCTATTATATTAGGTTGAAGTACCCTTTGTACTTCATTTCAATATAATTCATTTGCTTATAAAAAAAAACAACTGTGGTGAATTATTTTACCTATTGAGCTATATATGTGTTGTGTGTGTATAACAACACATCTTTTTGGATAGCTAAATCTGAGTTTAATTTACAAACTTTTTTATTAAAAATAGAATTTGAGAACATATATCTCTCTCATATGAGTCGGAGAATATGAGGAGCGATGTAGGAAGCAGAGCTCAATATGACTGAAGGGCGGTAGGGAAGCATACAACAATTGTCATAGCAAATCATGGAGTTCAAACCAGAGGCAAGCAGTTTTTCTCAACCACCAAGAACACAGGATACATCAAAATTTGAAGTGGGAAAGAGTATTAGAAATTGGGAGGCCTATACTCAACCACAAAAGCTAGCTCCAGAGTTGAGGTTTGCACAACCCTTATAAACACTTGATTGGCCTTATCTCTAGCCAATGTGGGACTTCTAACACACCCCCTCACGTCCAGGATTGAACAGACTGGAACGTGGGAACAACAACGGGTGGCCCAAATATGGGAGGTCTCCACACAACAAATGGATCTAGGATAGGCTCTGATACCATATTAGAAATTGGGAGGCCTATACTCAACCACAAAAGCTAGCTCCAGAGTTGAGGTTTGCACAACCCTTATAAACACTTGATTGGCCTTATCTCTAGCCAATGTGGGACTTCTAACAAAGAGAGGATCGTCTGTTCACAATCTTCATTGATGGTCTTCAAGACAACATCTTTGTTTCCCAGGTTCGAAGTATCTTCAATAAAATTCGATAGGCCAAAGATGTTTTTGTGCAAGCTTAGAGGAGAAAGGGAAGAAGGTTTAAATGTGGCCAGAATTGTAATTAGTGGCCCAAACCCAAATGTCTAGGAGCAAGCTCTATTGACCATTGTGTTCATTTTCATGCTTTATGGCTTTGAGTGAAAAAAAAAATTAATTCACAAGTTAAAAGAGTCTCTCTGTTATTATGTTAGAAGAAAAAATATGATTCATGGATTGACTGGTTTTTCATAGAATTGCCCTCCATTATTTGCTATTTTGTTATTGAAAATTGATTTTAATGTCATCATTTTTCATTTTCTCGACACTTAAATTTACGGCACAGATGTATGCAGGAACTAAGTGCACACCTTATTTATGAGTGCAGAACATAAAACTATACTTCACTAATTAATTTTAAATTAAAAATGCAGAAAAAGTTGGTATGGATATGTAAAAGGGTGGTGTTAAACCAATTCCCTTTTGTCTTTAACTAGCGAAACCATGGCTTTGTTAAATTTTCACTCTGAGCTCTGCATGCATGTTTCTTAAATAAGAGCAACCCCCGTTATAGGAGGCATTGGAGGATATGATTAGTTGCCTTTTTTATAAAATCCGATTTCAATGTAAAACCTGCAGCCTCGAAAAAGGAGCTTGCTGTTTTGCTTGGGAAAGTTTCTACAATAATTGTCGGGTTGCCATCTTCGCCAGGTAGGTTCATATAAACGACAAAATCATCTCTTGTTTAGTAATCCCCACACATGTGATGTGAGGTTGAAAGATAGATATGGAAATTTCATCATGCATTCATAATATATGCCAGAAAATTGTTAAAAAACTCACGTTTTTGGCTGCTGTGCTAAATGCTTCCCTGTGGCTGATATCTGGGTTACTGGCTTTGATTCTTTGTATTTCCTCCCTGAAACCAGAAATTTGAAGACTTGATATTTGTTTTTATGAATGATATCATCACATGCATACATATGATACATGTAATAGATTCAGCCTTTAGGGTGTATTGATATTTTAAGGCCTAAGGCGAAAATCATAAACTTATTTTCTTTTAACAAGAATGATAATATATTATATAAATTATTAATTTTTTATATTAATCTTCTAGTTTTTTTAGATGTGCAATCATTTATTTGAGTTTTATAATCAAACAATTCTGACATTTCGCTTTCAATAGATAAAATAATTAACTCATCAAATATATCTTGTAACATTGTTGATTTAAGAAATTTTAATTTCAAAAAACTTATTTCAGCAGTGAAAACCGTTATAGGGATTGGCTCTTTCTTGCATTCAAACTTGTGTTCTTTTGAACTTTGTTTCTTCTTTTGATTGAATAAAATTTATAATTTAACATAAAGAAAAACTATCTTGGTTAGAATTTTTAACATAGTCCACATTGGAATTGCTCCACATAATTTTCTAGTCTTTTTTTTTAAAGAATTTATATTATATTAAAGAAGATCACAATTGAGAAGAATTTCATACTTAAGGCTTGTTTGATTGCAATTTTAATTTTATGTATTTAAAAACTGATTTTAGAAACTGTTTTTGAACAATTTTTTAAAAGAAAAATACTCTTTAAATTATATGTTTTTCAAAATTATAAAAGGGTCATCATTTGAAAATTAAAAACAAAAACAAAATATCTCTGAGCTGTTTTGGTATTTTAGTCTTAAAAGATGAAAATATGAATTGTTTCCAAAAACAATTTTTGAAAACAATTTATATTTTTATCTTTCAATTTTAGAAAACAGGCTGTGACAAATAAATTTTAATTTTTTCAGGTTTAAAAAAAAATAGTTTTTCAAAAACTGTTATCAAACATCTTAATATACATTTGTTCGCAAATGTCACTTATTTTTTTCAGCGATTTTTATAACTTAATTATAAAACTAGTAAAATGAAATGATTGTCAACCACATATGTCCAAATTAAGATTCTAATACATATATATTTTTTTCAAAATTGTTATCTTTGTTTCTATATCATTTTCAACTTTTAATTTGCTAAATAAATTATATATACGTATTTACATTTGTATATATATATATATATATGATTGTTTACTATTCATATTTAAATTATTTATTTAAACATATTTAATTTTTTATTTCAACTAGACCAATCATATTATTATTTGAATTTTGAATCACCATTCTAATCAGCTCTCCAGCTTAACTAGTTTATAAATCATTGATTATGTGTTCAAACTTCATTAGACCACATATATTATAATAAAATGCACATATACACTATGCAAAGATTATAGGGGAACAGGCAAGTTCGAAAGTCTACTTACTTAATGAACCTATTATAAGCGGAAGGAACACGTTGTCTCTTCTCAGGAGCTGCAATACTCATAAGATGGTTTCAATTAATGAAGAAATTGCATAGAATGTAAACATAATTGCCATAAATCAACAATTTAACTAAATTTACACATATTAACAATAAATATGATCTTCTAACAACAACCAAAATCACGTTGAGCTATAACTTTTAACAAGAGAATGTTTCATATATGGATGTTTGGATTTTTCTCATGTGAATCTTTTTTCATATTAAAAATCTTGTGTTCATCTCGCGCTTCATAAACACTTTAAGGACCCACTTATACCTATTATGTTGAGCGAGATGGAAATTCTTACTATATTTAATTAAAACATAGGAAGTTGCATGTTAAGCCCGCCCTTTTTAAAATGCATGTATTTTTGACACATGTCAATTATTGATTTAAGAGAGTACATAACTAGAACTTGTTTAATTGAAAAGAAGAAAAGTATTCTTTGGCACCTCAAATGGGAATCAGAGATATATGAAGGAAAGAGATAAATGAAAGATGTGATAAATAATCTAATGTGATAGGAAGAGAAAAAAACAAATAGGTAGAAAAATGAGGTGGATGAAGATGAACTAAGTGTACTTATTTCTAGAATTCAAGAATGATTGAAAAAAATGAACATGTGTATGTTACAAGATATATATGTTCTAGGGCACAACATGATTGCAATCAATTAAGGAGGGGTCAATTTTGTTAGGTAATGTCACCATCTAGTTGTGGACATATAAATTGCTGTGAAAATAAAAGGCCAATTTTGGTACTTCTGTACCAAAAAGAAAACGGATACTCAGAGTCATGAACGCCCACTCTCATGAAAAAGAAAAAAACTCAGTTCAACGACAAGTGGCCTCAATGATGACACTGTTCTGCTTTGCTTACATTAATTAACTTCTGCCAAAGTATATATAGTCTCAGTCTGTGACCATAACGATAAAAGTTCAGGCTAGCCTACTAGCATCTTATTGCCCAGGTTTGTTCATCAAATACATGATAGGTAAGATTCATGACCATAATCGCATAGATTAGAAGGGTGTTTGAAAATCATTCTACAATTGATTTACAATTGATTTTAAAGTTAAAATTAATTGTGGAGAAAATTTTCTTTGTATGACCATGATTAATTTTGAAAAAAAAACGCTGATTTGGATAGAATTTGGATCCTCTACCGCCTTTCAGCAGACATATAACCATAATTTTGTTAATTTAAATTGATTTTAACCTTTAATTATAAACATCAATGAGAATGATTGTGCACGATAGAGCTGTAGAGAACATGCCAAGGATCAAATTCAATCTGGACATGGATGTCAGAAGCTAAAATCAAATCAGGAAGAGAAATAGAGTGTAGCACTCACGGCGAATGGGAGGAATATTCCTAGGTTGCTCATGGCTTACAGGCTCAAATGCTTTGCATCTTGAAGATGATCCTAGCTCCTTCCTGCTTGGCTCTTGAAAGTGCTGTTTAATTATGAGAAACACACAATCACAGACCAGTTAAATCCCACAAAAGGAGTGCAAATTGACCAGATATAGACATAACAATAAATCATGCAATAATCCATAACAAGGAACTGAAATACCTGAGGGTCTTGAGGAGGTAATGTTTGAAGTGAAGCTCCCATGTTGACTGATAGCAAATTGGCACAATGCCCACATCTAACTGTCACAACTGTGAGCATACTGCTGCATGGAACACTAACCTGCACATACCAATTTTCAAATACAAATCAATTATGCACATTATCTATCTTTGATCTAGCATACAAACATGATATTAATATTGTTTTAAATTTTATTGAGGCGATTTTGCTTTCAACCATTTACTTGACCATCACTATAGCGGAATACAAGGCCTTATATTATTAATGTTGGGGAAGTAATTAATGAAACTATCTCATTTCCATGAAAGGTGTACCTAGCTTTGCAAATGAAAGCAGAAGAAAGAGGACAAATGAGGTTGAGAGAGAGAGAGAGAGAGAGAGCTCAATGCAGCATATTGAATACAAGTTAATTAACAGCAGAAAACTCAGAACCTGACAAGGCTAATTTAAAAGTGAGCACTCTCACAAACACTTGGTGCGCATCACTTTTTGGCTGACACTGCGCAACAAGGCAAGATGATAAAAGATAGAAAATTAGAGCTCATGAAAACGACTTGACTGGAACGGAAACCATAGTGGCTGGTCATGAAGCTTGAACAAGCACCGTTAACCACTATTGCTACATAACAGATCATACAACACAAGGAGCTATGAATAAAGAAAGAAAAGTGTGATTAAATTCACTGCTCCTTATGCACAGTGTTTAAGATCTACATTTCAAGCTATATGCTTTCTTAAAAGGAGTAATTCCAACAGTGATTTTATGATGAAAGGCAACAAAGGAGAAGAGAGAGAGAGGACATAACACAGCATAGCATTTTTGTGTTACAGAAATGGATTTGTCTTCATGTCATAACCTCCCTCCACAAGCTCTTATACAAAGAAAGAGAGGACAGTATCTCTGTACTTAAAGGAACCAACAAGTCTGAAATTGTGAAAATACTTGATCATCAAAAAATGACTCTTCACTGCCAAATCATGATGAAAAGTATACCCACCTTGTTCCACATCACAGATACAATAGACTGTGAGGAGAGAGAGAGGGGGAGAGAGAAACTATACAGTATACACAGATTTATTGTTCAGAAGTGAACAAGAAAAAAATTGGAAAATTCAACAAAAGTAGGCTTTTTAACAGTCTATGTATATAGCATATGAGATCATAATCAGATGATGCTATATATTTTTCTGAAAAAACTATGAGAAAGGGATATGTTAGAAGAACCCTAATACCAGGGAGTAGCTAGCCCTATCCCTACCTATTTATAGCCTTCAAATTTCTTATGCCAGTGAATCCATTTTGTTTGCATATAAAACATCTTGGATTTGCTTCATTCAGGCTCAAAAAATTCCTTCCTTACACTTCAAATTAGGACATTCCTTACTTTCTCAATGAAAGATCAAAATTTGTTGATAGCTGCTGTACTCCTGGGTTTCAGATTCAGTTTTTTTTTTTTTTTTTTATATCTTTTGCCTCTGGCCAAATTAGCACGGTACCACATACACCTGAATTTCTTAGTGCATGTTTGTAAATGCTTCAACAATCGATTCTAAAGTCAAAATCAATTCTGGACAGAAGCATCTGTGAGTATTGAAGTTTCTAGTTGTCAGAATTGATTCGAAATAAAGAGAAGTTGGTAAAAAAAAAATGCTATTAACATTTATGGAACAAAACCCAGCTACACTTTCTCATAAAATATAAGGTAGGTGTCAAATTCTGGATCTAAAGTACAATACAGTCCAGAAATTTTCTTGGGGAAGTGACCTTTTTTTATTCTCTGTTTTATGATCTGAATTCGAGAAATCTATAGTAGGAAAGCCCCTATTGACAAATTAGCTGATGAAAGACATAACAAGCATAGAAGAAAAAACAAAACAAGAGAAAGAGAGAGAAGAAAAGTGAGAGTTATACCGCGAGAGTGGTGTTGCAGAAGTTGCAGTGAACATAACAAACACGCTCGGTTCCCATCATGTCCATTGACATTTTCTCTTGTTTTAAGTTGAGAGCAGTACTGTCTTTGTTTGAGTGCTTACTAGATTTATAGGGAGAAGAATTCCCTGACTGAAACAAGCTAGCTAGATCAAAGATTTACAGAAGAATATATTAAGACAGAGAGAATCATAAAGGTTAAAAAATAAATATTAAAATGTTACTACTTCATATTTTTTTTTTAACTTGGAGGAAGAGAGAGAGAGAGAAGGAGGTGAGGGATGTGTACAAAAATCAAATGTGAATGGTTAAGATGGGACTAGTCTGGTCGGGGAAAACTAGTTATGTGGGGTGAGGATCATTGAATTATGAAGAAAAGATGGATTATAGGATCCAACTAAGTGAGAAGAGTTTTGGAGTTTGTGTGATGATATGCGCGTGTTTGGGAAAGACAGAGAAGCGGAGAGTGGGGGAAAGGAAGGTGGGGGAGTGGAGAAGTGTTATGATTGAGAAAATGAGTGGGTGGGAGTGACCCATTTCTCTAACCTTACTGCCTTCTGTAGCGGACGAGGGGGGCGAGATATTAATGCTTGGAATGTTTAGGGATAAGAGAGGGATAGCTAGTAGTATTATATTCAATAATCATCTTTGTTTGGATCAGGTATTTACTTCCAATGACTAATCTTTTTCATAATGATGCTCACACTAATTAGTAACTGGTTTGTCGCAAAATGTGTTTTATTCTTATGGTTGGGGATCGAATTCTTACCACATGAGTAAGTGATGAGGTGAGCAACCATCACGCCACACTTAATGATTGAAATCACGATCACTTTAACCACATGGTTAAGTGCTAACAACGGTCACTTTAACACTCTGTTTTCAATACCTTTTTTTAATTGATTGATACATATTCATGTGGGTCTTATTGAATTGGAAGTAAGATCTATATTTCTAATGGATTAGAGCATATCCAATGCAATGTTCTTAGTTCTTATTTTTGAATTAAGAACTAAGAAATGAGTTCTTAACCACTGAAGGGATGACGTTGTAAGAACTAGGTTCTTATATAAAAAGTTTTTATTTTGGAGTTCTTGTCACAAAAAATTAATTTTTTTCTCTCTCATTCATTTAATTTAAGTATTGAATTAGCATTTAAATTTAAATCAAAATTATATAGGGAAATAAAAAATATTAATATAATGGTATTGTGGGATCGAATGAATAGTGCTAAGAACTAAGAACTCATGATTGGAGCAAAATCTGCAAATAGTTATTTAAGCACATGTGGCAGTACGGGTCACATGAATAGTGCTAAGAACTAGCATTAGAGATGCTCGTATACATGAGTTTCAACCAATTAAATAGAGAGTGTTCAAGTGACTCTTGGTTAGCTTTTTTCTTACAATAATGATCTATCTACATAGACACTTAATCAACAAACGCATTATGTCATCACCATAAACTATGGATTCTTTAAAAAAAAAAACACCAAAAACATAGTATTATCAAATTAAAATTGCCATAAATTGCACATTTGAAAATCATACACAAATTTGTGGTCGTTTCAACCCTATTACATTGTTTTTTTCAAAATTTGTGACAGATAGAAACTGTCACAAAGTTTTATGTCCATTAGATGTCCAAAAATCGAGGGTCTTTGTGTCATGGTTGAATTATAATATTAAGAGTAATGATTCGCAAAGATTTGTATAAAAAAAGAGAAAAAAAGATGTAATTATATAATATAATGTGATGTGATGAATTAAAAGTGTTTGTGTTTAATGGTTGAATGTTTGTATCATTAATGAATCATCAATCTTGATATTTTGATACAAAAGATATAATGAATATATGGTGGGAAAAAGAAGTTTTAATACACTCAAGTTTGTTTTGTCTTCCATCTAGTTATTTTTTGAATTTGAATCCTCTTTATAATCTGAATCTATCTCAACCCAAGATCTACCTCGTGATCCGAGTCAATTTTTTAAGTGTAAAATTTTATAGACCATCACATTTAAAATCAACAGTTCCTATTTCGAATTGAGACCGATTAAAAGAGATTCGGATTGAACCTACTTTCATTTTTTTCCTCCTAGTTACTTTATCCACTTTCATTTTTTATTTCTGTTTTATTTTTCTTTTGATATTTTCTATTTTTCACTTATCAATATACTTCATCTCTTTTTTGTTTTTTTGGAAAGCCAAGGAACTTGCGGATATCATTTTTTAATTATATAAAATCCTTTAGGGACATATTGATGTCCTTTTATATAAGACTCTATACTGAATTTCAAATATATTTAATATTTATTTATTGATGTTTAATAATTTTAACATATTGATTACCACTAATTATTTATTCTCCCTATACTATAACCAACCTTTCTGGAACTGCATGCTCGGTGTCCTTTTTTTACCTCTTCTGGTGTACGACTTGCTATAGTTTCTATCTATAGCTTTTGAATCTTTGTGGCCATAACGTCCAGTGCCCCTCTTCAAGTCCAGGCAAGATGAATATTCCCATGAACATCAAGCTTAGCGATGCCGAGAGCAAGGTGCTGCACCTTGGTGCTGTAGAAGTAGATCGAGATCTCGCTTCGGATGTGTGGGCGGTGGGGAAACTCCTCACCAGAGACCCTGCTGGTTATACCTTTCGAGTATTAAAGAGCGTTTTGCAACGCCTATGGGGTGAATCAAACTATGTGGATGTCAGGGAAGTTTCACAGAACCTGTTTCTGTTCCGGTTTGTCAATACCAGAGAACGAAACTATGCGGTCCGAGGTGGACCTTGGATCTTTGATCGGCAGAATGTTGTTCTGGAATTTTTCCGTCCAAACGACATTCCATCTCAGGTACCACTTGTCAAGGTGCCATACTGGGTGCAAGTCCATGGTCTGGAGGTCTGGCTCCGCAAGGAGAAAATTGCCTTGCAACTGGGAGCAGCTTTTGCAGGATACATCGGATGGGACAGATCGGATGCTAGTCGGTTTGGGGACTTTTTCAGAGTTAGAGTGTGGGTGGACGTCACGGTCCCACTACTCAGAAGTCAGATGTTGATGTCAGATGGAGGCAAACCCTTCCAGGTCTTTTTCAAGTATGAAAAACTGGGTATGCTTTGCTTTCGGTGTGGGTTCATGGACCACTTGACCCAAAATTGTAACATTGCGCCTGCAGCTAATGAGAGTCGCTCTACTCTCCCATATGGCCTGTGGCTAAAGGCTGGGGACTCAGCGCAACCGTATGGCAGAAACAGAAATCGTGAGGGTGAGGGCAACCGCAGGTACCACAGGTCGTTTGGCTCCAACCAGAATAATGGAGCTGGGAGCTCTTCCTATCGGAGGGAGTCAAACATGGAGGAGCGCCCGACGGGATCAAACTCGCGGGCGGGGGAGAATAGTGACAGTGAACTTCTGGATGTTGATGAAGAGTTGCGTAAACTGGCTGCAGAACAGGATGGAGGGGTGAACACGTTAACCCCGCACCAGCCCATCAATTTGCAAAGTGAGGGAACAGTGGTGAATGCTCCAGGGAGTGCGGCGGTTCCGCAGCCTACTGGGGACAGCAAGGAAGTTTTCTCCTTCACAACACAATTTGAACATGAGTTTCCTAACAGAAAGCGAGGTGGGGTTTCTTTGGCCCCTCATGTGATGGGTAGTACAGGGGCATCACCCCCCTCATATTTTATGCATGGTTACTGACATGGACAGGGGGACCACAGCTCAATTTCTTGGTATTTATGGCTGGCCGGATGATTCCAATAAATGGCGTACGTGGGGGATGGTTAAGCGGTATAAACCAGATGAGCAGGTACCTTGGTTATGTATTGGGGATTTTAATGTCGTTTTACGTCCCGACGATAAACTTGGTGGTGGCCCGGTAGATGTGGTGCGATTACATGAGGGTGCTCGTGCCCTTGCTGAGTGTGGCCTTAGGGAGGTGGATTATTCAGGGTATCGGTTCACATGGTCTAATAAGAGGAAGGCTCCAGATACTGTTGAGGAGCGGATTGATTATGCTCTAGTCAATGATAAATGGCTAGAGCTATGGCCTGTAACTCATGTTCACCACTTACCGCGGTATCGTTCTGACCACAACCCTATCAGGTTGGTTGTAGGTACCCGTAAGCGGTCGGAGGTGACTCATAGAGAGCGCATGTTCCGGTTTGAGGAGGTTTGGTTACAAAAACGCGAAGAATGTTCTGAGGTGATAGCGGAAGCTTGGAGTAGAGTGAGAGGGGATTGTGTCTCTCATTTAGCCTCGGTGGGGGAGAACTTGGACTCATGGGGGAGAGCCACCTTTGGCAATATCTCAGGCCAAGTTGCTGATTTGAGGGTGAAACTACAGGCCCTTCAGAGACGAGTGCAGTCTGAACAAGTGGTTGAGGAGACCATGTTGATTGAACGACAACTTGACTTCCTTCTGGAGCAGGAGGAGATTTTATGGGGTCAGAGATCTAGAGCTACTTGGCTCCGACATGGTGACAGGAACACGGGTTTTTTTCATAGGAAAGCCTCTCAGAGAAGGCGGAGAAACACTATTGAGGAACTCAAGACTGATGACGGGAGGAAGGTGGAGGAGGATAAGGACATTTACCGTGTTCTTACTGATTATTTTATGTCTCTCTTTTCTTCTGCAGGACCAGTAGACATTGATACTGTGACATCTTTGGTGGCGAATCGTTTAACGCCAGAACACTTGGAGACTCTTTCTGCACCATTCACGAAGGAGGAGGTGGAAGAGGCGCTGTTTCAAATGCACCCGACCAAAGCACCGGGGGTGGATGGGCTGCCAGCACTCTTCTATCAGAAGTTTTGGCACATCATAGGTGAAGATGTAACTCAGTTCTGTCTTCATGTTCTGCATGGCTCCTTATCGCCAGGTATTATTAATCGCACTTTGCTTGTTCTTATCCCTAAAGTGAAGAAGCCAATATTTGCTAATCAATTTAGGCCGATTAGTCTTTGTAACGTAATTTTTAAAATTATTACTAAGACTATGGCGAACAGATTAAAATTAATTCTGCCGGATATTATTTGTGAGGCCCAAAGTGCTTTTGTTCCCGGTCGTCTGATCATAGACAATGCACTTGTGGCGTTTGAATGCTTCCATTTTATGAAGAAGAAGATCAATGGCCGTAATGGCGTTTTGGCTCTGAAGCTTGACATGTCCAAAGCTTATGACAGAGTGGAGTGGCCTTTTTTGGCGAGTGTCCTGTTGAAAATGGGTTTCCCTCAACTTTGGGTGGATCCCATAATGAGCTGTGTAACAACAGTGAGCTTTTCAATTATGCTGAATGGTGTTCCTCAGAACCCTTTTTCACCGGGTCGAGGGTTGAGACAGGGTGACCCTTTGTCCCCTTATCTGTTCATCTTATGTGGAGAAGTTTTTTCTGCTCTAATTAATAATGCAGTGCTGTCCTCTTCTCTTCATGGTGTTAGGGTTGCTAGATCAGCTCCTGTAATTTCTCATTTACTGTTTGCAGACGATAGCGTCATTTTTGCGAGAGCAACAGTAGATGAAGTGGAATGTGTGAAAGAGATTCTTTCAACGTATGAACGGGCCTCAGGATAAGTCATTAACAAGTCTACGCTCACGTGTAGCCGAAATGTTCCAGATGATTGTTTTAATCACCTTAAAGGGTTGATGAATGTAAAGGCTGTTGTGTGTTTTGACAAATATCTTGGGTTACCAACCATTATTGGGAAGTCCAAAACCCAGATATTTAATTTTGTCAAGGATCGTGTTTGGAAAAAGCTCAAAGGTTGGAAAGAAAAAGCTCTTTCTCGAGCTGGAAGGGAGGTTTTGGTCAAGGCGGTTGCTCAGGCTATCCCGTCCTATGTCATGTCTTGTTTCCTCCTTCCGGATGGGTTATGCTCTCAGATTGAATCCTTGATCAGTCGCTTTTACTGGGGCGGTAATGTTGATGCCAGGTGTGTCCATTGGTTGAAATGGGACTCTCTATGCAAACCAAAGCAGGAGGGTGGATTGAGTTTTCGGGACTTCAAAGCTTTTAATACCGCTTTGGTCGGGAAGAATTGGTGGCGCATTATGGCCAAGCCTAACACTATGCTAGCCAAGGTGTACAAAGCTGTGTATTTCCCTAAGTGTTCTTTACTTGATGCGAGGAAGGGATACCGGCCAAGCTATGCTTGGACAAGTATTATGGGTTCCGCATGGATCTTTGAACAAGGTGGTCTTTGGCGTGTGGGTGATGGAAAAAATATCAAAGCATGGCAGCATAAGTGGATTCCTTCTTCAGGTCCACTTGTCTATAGAGAAGAGGTTGCAGCTGAGTTGGGTGTGGTCCATGTCTCAGATTTGATGCTGCCCGATGGTGCTGGTTGGGATCGTGACAAGGTGGAACATTTGTGCTGGCCTCCTTCAGCAAGTGCAATTTTGTCCATTCCCTTGTCCATGCTTGGTTCGGCCGATTGTTTCTTCTGGCCTGCGACTGTTGATGGCTCCTATTCTTCAAAAACAGGTTACCAGTTCATTCGAATGAAGCATCGTGAAGGCACACCAACGATCTCCTCAGGCCCATCTTTAGCTCCAAGGATATGGAAAAAGCTTTGGAAGGCTGCGGTTGCACCGAGATGTTGCGAAACGGCATGGAGGGCTGGCTTAAACCTTCTTCCCGTTCGCGAGATCCTTCACAGACGCGGCATGGCTGCAGATCCCTTGTGTCCATGGTGCCAGGAAGCGTCGGAGACAGTTTCACACGCTCTCCTCTCTTGCCCGTTTGCGCAGCAGGTCTGGTTTGCGTCTCCCCTGGGCTTTCGTTTCCAAGAGGAACAACCGGTGCAGATTTTTCTCTCGAGTTTCCTAGCAGCAGCGGATGATAGAGCAGCTGGTTTGTGCTTCTCAATCCTCTATGCACTTTGGCATGCACGTAACGACTTACTCTTTAATTCTTCTACATCGTCGGTTGCTCAAGTGCTACAGCGAGCGGCGGGTCTCTGCCCTTCGGAGAGCTCTTTGCAGGAACCGTCACGGCCTAGTCGGGCGCTGCCATCGTCATGGTCTCGCCCTCCGGCAGGTATCTTCAAGATCAACTTTGATGCTTCTTTGCATGGCTCTCATGAGGCTGGTTTTGGTTTTGTGGCGAGGAACAAGGATGCAGAAGTTCTGGCAGCAGCTACAATGGTTATGGGGCCGGTTCTATCTCCGATTCTAGCCGAGGCTCTTTGTCTAAGATGGGCACTTGGTTTAGCTCGTGAGCTTGGATTTCGGCGTGTATGGTTTTAGACGGATTGCCTGGCGCTCCACACCTACTGGGGTCGGAGAGATTCTGGGTTCGCTCACTTGGAAACGGTGGTTAATGATTGTCGTTTCTTAGTTTCACATTTTGATGCTTTCAATTTTATGTTTGTGCGTAGAACTGGCAACTGTGTTGCTGACGCTATTGCTAAGTTAGCTTTTCGTTTGAGTTGTTTGGTTTGGATTGAAGAGGCTCCTTTGGAGGTTTCCTCTCTCATCCAGAACGATGTTGCTGTTTCTGTGGTTTCTTCTTAATTGAATGATTTCCATTTTCAAAAAAATAAATATATTAATTAATGGTAAATATGAGAAATTATATCAACAGTTTTTAAATCAATATATTAATTAATCACATTATAATTTTTTTCAAATTAAAGAGTCTTAAAATTATGAACAAAGCATATGTGACTAGAGAATTTGGGTGAAAAAATTGTTTGTAAAAAAACACATGGCTGTATATTTATAAAAGGTGCAGAGAAAGTTTATAGGGACGAGACATGCTTATAATTTGAGTCATTCAAATGTAGTTATGGTGGTGCATGTGAAAGATAGGCTGACAAATGGTTCACTGCTTTCTTCTTTTCAAAGAATTTAAAACATCTTTTCAAAGTCTATTCAGACCCTGGATGGGCTACACAATCAATCTTGTGTTCAAGTTCAAGAAATTCTGAGATGATCGAAGTAAGTACTAAATCAAAGCTGTCTAAATCAAGTTATTCTGAATGTTAATTACATTGTAAGTCAACAAAGCATAGTAAGGTTACCAATAATGACGTGGAAAGACAATGGAAATAGCAAAGACTGGAAATTATCTTTTGTCCATTTCTGTGTCTGGTTATCTATTGCGGTGTACTATTTGCAAATTCAGTGAAATAGACATCTTCCTGTACACATTCATGTCTTTCCCTGTGAACGTCCTACACGTGGTATTTATCATTACTATCTATTCTAGTTCTTTATAATTTAGGGTGTGTTTGATTTTTCCAAAACTCAAAATAACTTTCATTGAAAATTCATGTCTTATAATGAATTGGGACTTTTAAGTGAATGTATAATTGTTCTTTTAGAATTTGAGCTCCAAGATGTTATGAATCTCTTTGTGGCAATGGATGGTTTCGAAAGATCTTTTAGCACAGTAGTAATGTACTTAGCAAGAGATACATATAAAGACATTTTGACGGTTAAGTTAGTATGAAAACATATAGAGAGAAGGCTCTGTGAAGTCTTAATGGTAGAACTTCAAAACGATGTTTATCTTAAAAGAAACAACATTGTGAATTTGTAATGTAATTACTAATTAGGCAGGATGTGTCCTCCCGGTTATCCTCTAGACGAGACATTCCTTATTTATATCAGCCAACCAACATGGTTACCACTGAGTTGTAAAGTCTTTGAGCTGACAAACACATGTACACTTAAAGTTCATTCGTTTTGGGGATCGAGATTGGCATATTAATTTTGATCTTCGTAAGATTTTGTTTGCCTTTCAGGACTGGTAGAATTGGAGATCGCGATGATTCGCCTTCTACTATGATTGTTGTCACAAACTCTGCTTGGTTGCGCCTTACAATGGATGAGAGTTAGTTTCCAAGTGCAAACATGATGGGTGCATGAGAAGCCTTTCGTGATTCAGATGATAGATGAAGTTCATATTTCTCATGCATTTTTTGTGAAGGGGGATTCATTTTTTGCTCACATTTACTAGTTGTAGAGTTTGCTCTCAAGCATGCTTAGAGTGTGTATGATTGTAGGGAAGCAGTTGATGTTCTTACAAAAACACATTTATCTATATCTACTGATTGACGGAGAAGATTATCAACATTCGTGAAATTGGCCAAAACTTGGATAGTCACATTATCTCGTGTTTCTCGTGAACCCAATCTGATTGTAGATACTTTACCTCGTCTGACGTCTATAGATTGGCGGATATGAAAGTTTTCTCTCTCCAACTTGACCTCGTTTTTGTGCTATCTTCTTCTTGTTTTACTTTTTTTCTTTTTTCTTTAATCTTCCAAGTGTAACAATAAACAAGTTCATTTGTTTTGCGGTTTGAGTTAAAATTAATTACATTTTTGAGTTAAAAATAATTTAATTTAGTGCATGTGAATTATGTCTTTTTTGTTATTGTAGAAAAGCATGTTTATAAATTTTGTTTAATAGAAGTAAAAAAAATATTTTTCAGTTAAAATTTTAGTTTTTTTGTCTAATACAAATTTTTTCCATTCTATTCGAACGGGGAACATACATATCCTAGTGAGACTTGCTTTCCCAGCCATATTTTTTTCCATACACAAGAAAATACATTCTAAATATAATATCCAAAAAATATTTATATTTACATCTTATAATTACTTCTATTTTACCATTTAACTAAAAACTAGTGTATTGTTTACCCGTGCGATGCACGAGAAATATGTCTGTAATATTTTATACATGAATCAATACGTTGATTATTTAAAAAATAATAAACAAAAAGAAAAGATTTTTAGCAATACAATTTCCAGAACTAAACAAAAAAAAGATTCAATTCCTAACTTAATTAGGTGAAAGTGCAATAGTAATGTCATCAGGAATCACTCACTCTAATACAATTTCCAGAAGTCTTATGAGATGCATATCAAAGCAAACGTACAGCTTAAGATAACCTCTAAATAAACCATATACATCAAAGGTTTGTTCCAGTTTCAAACAACAGTATCTGGATCCACCCCTTTTGCGAAGGTGAAGTTGTCCTAACTCCTACCTAGGTAACAGCTGTGTCACAATGGCAAGCCTAAGCTTTATAACAATCTATATAGTAAAACATGGATGGTGACAAATAATTGCACATACACAACCGATTTAAAGCAAATAACTTCATATTTTAAGTGTTAAGAAGTTCTCATCAACAATTTCTTAAAATAATACTTGAGCAATGTAAAAACATTTCGATAAACTATTTTAAACCCAAAATACTACATCCATTAATTACTAATATTACTATGAGTGAATCCTGAAATATACTATTACCTCCTCCTCCGATTGAAAGAAAAGGGTCTGAAACACTGCATCCTGAAATAAAGCTACTGGATTCTCTCAAGCCTGAATGCGGCGCCACGCCAACCGAAGCCGCCATCTTAAAACTTAACTGCATTCCTTGCTATTTCACCAGCTGAAAACCCACTCACTTACCTCCTGCATCCTGGAATTAATAGAATCAAAATCAAATTTTTTTAAGCTTGTTACGTATTAATCACATATAGACATGGAAAAAGAAGAAAACTCAATCAGTGCACAAAGTCAAAAGCAATTGAACAACAATACCATGGATTCTTAATTTGAATAGACTGAATTCCCTTCAACTTCTCTAACATGTAGTAGTACCCATAACCACATAAGAGAGAAAAGAGGAAAAATATGAACCACATAGAGAAGAGAAAAGATATAGAACCTGAGCAATGGAGCATATATATCTCTTAACATTGAAGAAAAACCTTAACCGCAAACGAAAAGAAAAACTAATTAGCATAAACAACGGATATCAACTTTCGTTTGGTATAATGCAATCAGAAAAAAGGGAAAACGGAAAATACCTGGTTGGGTGGTGATGTGGCGGACGACGACGACAAATATCAACCATGAAACAAACATTGTTGCTCAAATTCTGCACATATTCAAGCCACAATTAGCACAAAGAGAACAACTACAAACCTACAACCTTTATTTATCAGACCTTTATTTGTTTAATGTGCTTTGGCATATATGTTTTAATGAGAAAGTTTCCACATGGATGAACATAAGCAAATAAGGTACCATAAAATTCTAATTCACAACACATGAAAGCAAAAGAATCCCTAAGCCTAAACTGTATCAGTTGAATATTAATTAATTCAGAAATATGAGAATCACTTTTTCACTCAACTTTTGTTGTTCTTCTCAACTTAGTTTCTGATGAAATTGGTGGAGAAATTACAGAACTTTCTTCTAGGGTTGATTTTGATGTCAATGAAAGGAAGAGGCTTTCTATCCACCAAGAAATACAGCAAACTGATGATCAACTGAAGATTGATAGCAAGAATTTGAAAGAAGCAAAAGAGAAAATCTTGAGGAATTGAACTTGTAAGACCCAAGTTTTTAAGCTTAGAAAAAGTGGAAGAGATTTCCATTTACGACTAGGCTTAATATATCGTGAAGGAAAACCCGAATCAGAGAAATGTTAGAACTTCTCTTTTTCCATATATCACAATCGTTTCGAGGCGAAACTCTAGGATCTACGAACGTCCGATTCCAATCATCGGAAGTTTGCCGAAACCGAAACCCTAGTATTTCAAAACCCTAGAATCACCCGACAATGAAGACTTTTTCTATTCAGAGCTTCAAATGAAGATTCTACACGCGTACACCCATTTCTCTTGATGATTTCAATCTTTCTTCAGAAGGAAGTTTTCTATTCCGACATTCGATGCAAAAAGCAACTTATCGGGTAAAATAGTTTTACACCGACTTTGCATTAGTTACCTAAAATACAAGGAGACCTCATTTTAGTTTTGGAATTCTTTCGCCAAAACATATCTTAGAATTCATGGAGAATGAAGCCGGAAAAATCAGATTCGCGAAACTTTCATTTTACCGCGTTTTGCCAACCTCTATATATAGCAAGAAAGGTGAGAAAAATCACAAAAACTCCTCCATTTCTCTCCCAAATCCGCGAGCTCCATTGAAGAGGAAGGAAGAAGAGCTTTTGTTCATTTCTTGCTTGATCGTCGATTAATCAGTTGCTACTTCAAGGTTTCGAGGTATAGTCGCTAATCCTTACCTCTAATCGCTTTTTCCATAGCTTTTCTCTAGACTTTTCTGTGCTCATAGTTTTGAGGTTTTTGCAAAACTATCCTGAATATTTCATTTTTGATTCTAAACATCTTCCTTACGTGCCCAAGATCACTTCTGTCGGATTAGTTTTTCCGTTATGTCGCCGAAATTCCGCCGGAATCAATTTATGCCTCAAATACCCATTTTTGGAGTAAAGCTTCGTCCTTTGGGCTGAAAACTATCTCCTTAGCTTAGTGCTAGTAGGATTAGTTGTCATAAACGTCGTTGGTGACGTCCCCATCCAATTTGTTTTTAGAAATTTCAGTTTTGAATTTCTGAGCTAAAAATCATGACCAAAATACCCCTGCGACAGTTTTTGATCCGATAATTTTTCCGAGTTTAGAATACCCTTAGTTACGGCTAATGATAGCATAGGAACCAAGTTTGATCGAAGAAAAATCGAACCCTACAATTACCAAAAGTGGCCGAGCACCCTAGGGGAGGAGGAGGAAAATTCCTTTTTCGAAAACTTGTCCTTTCGCGCTAGATTATCGAACCTCGGAGTATGTATTACTTCGGGTAACCTTAGTGAGCATTGATAGCTTAGTTTCCGATAGATTCTGATAGTATTTCTGTGGTTTTGCTCTAAAGGTGATTTTGAGGAATTCCCAGAGGAGCAAGGCTTTGATTGTGAAGAAGTGTTAGAAGATCATCCTGGAGAATCTACAGGTGAGGGCTTCTCACTGAATCTCTAGATAATGCTTAGGGTCGATGCTCTCGACATTGTTTACTGTTTATGCACTTGTTTGTGTTTGATTGGAAAAATGTTTTCTGAGGCTTCGGCTGACAATGTAGATGATTCATCTACTGAATGCTTTTGAGAGTGAATTACATGCTAAGTGCTAATTGGGTAATTTAGGATGTGTGATGCATGCCTTATATGCTAAGTCCTACGTGGTTATTGCTTAATATGTTGATATATGACATGTTGATTGATTGTGCTGAGTTAATTATGCTTTTGCAATGAAATCTGAGATTCTGAGTAGTGAGAATAGCGGGCAGGTCATGCCGATTTTATTTTTTAAGAGTTTTGAGAAAGTTTGATAGGACGAATGAGATTCGGGCCTTGTTATGGTTTTCATGGATCGAGACATTCTCTGGAGTCAGTTGGGGATTAGGAGATCCCGAGAACTTATAAAATTTTGCGATAAGATTAAAAGGATATTATTTTGAAAAGAAAACTCATAAGACATTAAACAACCTCTAAATCTTCAAATAATGATAACAAACTCGAAAGGAAGCTTAGGATGCAAATCTTAGTTTTTGGAAAACGAGAAGTGTCGTCGGATCCAAGTGTTGAGGAAGTTGAGAAGTATTGAGTATGTTGATGCTCTTGTGCTGTTGGAGCAGCTGTGTTGTTGGACTATCCTGGGGATAAGTCCGGGAAACTGATAGTTTCCGAGTATGTTGATACTCTTGCTCGTTGAGCAGTTTTGACCATCGGAATGAGATGAGTCGGATGATTTGGAGATCATCATGAGTTATGTGTTGTTGTGAAGATGTGTCTTTTGTCGCAGAATCGACTGTTACCTTAGGGTAAGCTTTTAGAGACTTTAATTTACCTAGAACACGTGGCGACGTGTCGAGTGAGATTCGGAGACATTGTTTGACTAATCATCCTGCATTCATGCAACATTAATGAGGTATTAACACAGGACGTACTCTGGACCTCGTCGGTTTCCAAAATGGTCATAAGACCCGGAATGCCGTGTAAGAGCGTTTGTAGACGACTCTTGTAGCAGACCGAAATGGCAGACCTTCGGGTTTACTGCTGATCTGACTACCTTTGTGTGGTGTAAGAGACACGCGGGCAGAAATGGTCCCACCGTTGCTGGTGCTAGGATTGATCCGTTTGATGTCCATCCGTTTTCCGGAATGCATTTGGTTAACTGGGTTAACCGCCATATCATTTCATGCAACATGCATACTGACTTAGTTTCTGTGTGTGATTGATACTTGTTAATCCTATTTGATGCATGCTATTTGTTATTACTGTCGTTACATTCATTGTGGAATATGCAACCCTAAGATGTTATCCCTAGCTATAAGCCTAAGTGGCTATTCTATTATCTGTATCTATTGGTGCTATTATTTACATAATTCTTTGGAGTTGACCCTCGCGTCTTCTGTGTGTGCTTTGGCGGACTACGCCCTTTGTCAGATGTCTTTGGCGGGCTGGTTCACGATGGTTCACCCTTCGGGGGGGACTAGGGTTGAGATGCTGGAACCGGAGCGCATCGCGGTAGCGAGAGGGGGACGGATGGTGTACATAGACTAGGTCGTTCTGAATTCAGATTCGGACGACGATCATGCTAGCATGTAGGTTTTAGTGCTGGTGTGAGCTCCTCGAGATGGGATTAGTGTAGGAATAGAGTCTTAGCTCTGACCGTTATGTTTTCTTTTGGGAACAGGGTAGTTTCCCGCCGATAGCTTTTTGTGTGGTTTCTTTACGGGAATCACAGAGAGTTGGTTGGACTTAGGAGGTCTTGTTTTAGGCCATCTGGGCTGACTTATTCTCATTTTGAGGGATAGTGTTGCGGACACTTCACCTCTACTTTGGTTTGTGCATTTTGCCTACGGGCGCTACTTTTCTTCTTTCCGTCACCGGAGGTTACTCGTGACGAGGTTGCTACTTACAGCGGGGGCTGTAATATATATTGTATATTAGTTCTGTCATCTTTCGCATTTGCGTTCTATTTAATTCAGTCTAGTCTATATTATTATCGAAAAAAATATATATTCACGTTTTTCCGCATTAAGTTTATTTTTGGTTACTAAAGTGACGCCACCGAAATCGGGGTGTTACATTGTGGTATCAGAGCACGGTCGAGTCTTTCGGTAGTTGTTGGGGAATAGGTCTTCTGTGCTAGGTTGTGTGACTCTGCAAAGAGTGAAAATTGATTGTCTACAAGCGATTTTTCGCTTAGAATTGATTGAAGTTATTGCTTACTCATATTGTATAGTTATACTAGATGCTATCTTATGATGAGTACTAACTGTTTGTTTAACTTAATAGAACATGGTGAATACTAACCAGTTAGCTGAGATGATGGCCACTATGGCCCAAGCGGTGACAGCGCAAGCAAACGATAATGCTATGAGGCGTGCTGCTGAGGAGGCACGTGATCAGCATCAGCGCCAGAGGGAAGTAACTCTGGACCAAAACAAAGGCCTGAATGATTTCAGGAGGCAAAACCCACCAAAGTTCTCTGGTGGTACTGACCCAGACAAAGCGGATCTCTGGATCCAGGAGGTTGAGAAGATATTTGGCGTTCTGCAGACTGTTGAGGGTGCCAAAGTGGGCATGGCGACTTATCTACTGCTCGGTGATGCTGAGTACTGGTGGAAGGGCACCAGGGGGATCATGGAAGCTAACCATGAAGAGATCAACTGGAACTCTTTCCGGACCGCATTTTTGGAAAAGTATTTTCCAACAAGTGCCCGGGATGAGAGGGAGGCGCAGTTTCTGACACTCCATCAGGGAGGTATGTCTGTACCGGAATTTGCTTCGAGGTTGGAATCTTTGGCAAAGCATTTTCAATTCTTTCATGATCATGTGAACGAGCGCTATATGTGCAAGCGCTTTGTTAATGGACTGAGGTCTGATATTGAGGACTCAGTGAGGCCACTGGGAATCATGCGATTCCAATCGTTGGTTGAGAAAGCCACGGAAGTGGAGCTGATGAAGAACCGAAGGTTGAACCGTGCTGGAACTGGAGGGCCGATGAGATCAGGTTCTCAAAATTTCCAAGACAAAGGGAAATTTCAGAACGGGAGGCCATATCAGCTCCCTGCTGAAAAAGGGTTTACTTCAGGATCTTACAGACCCATGACGGGTACTGCTGGTGGTTCTGGAGATCGGACTTTGAACAGGGAGGTGACCTGTTTCAGATGTGGGAAGCCGGGGCACTATGCTAATGCTTGTCCCGACACGAGGCCCAAATGCTTTAATTGTAACAAAATGGGGCATGATGCCGGTCAGTGCAGAGCACCCAAGACGGAATCAACCGTGAACACTGCTCGTGGAAAGCGTCCTGCTGCTAAAGCAAGAGTCTGCACCATGGACGGTGAGAGAGCTGAGGGGTTAGCCAGAGGAGAGCGCAAGAACGATGGTAACCTTCTAACCATTCTTTCTCATTTCAGTATAATATGTTCCATTACTCGCGTAGCGTGTGCAAGCACACCTATCTTACTTATACTGTTTGAGCTTTGACCTTATAGTTATTACGTCTATTAATACCTTATTTGACCGTAGCTCGTATTTTAGCTATAGAAGTACACGAGGTTTAAGATAACACGTTAAGCCTAGAAAGTAGTCTTGCACTGATGCGTTTAACAAGAAGCTAGAAGCTAAAGAATGAATCCTAGAGAGATTCCGTATGGATAGTATACGTTTGATGTAGAGAGTGTGTAGTTCCGTAGCGACATCGTTGAGGATTTAATATCAGGGTAATGGACTTTGATAGGGGGATGTGTAAGATGAAATTGGATTGATCGAGGATTTGTTGGGTTTGGGAGGAAAGTTCGTGTTAAGTAATTGATTTCCTTTGGGAAGAAGTGTTCGTATTAAGAAATGTTGGAGAGTTAAAGCATATTAGAGGTCCAAACTTAGTGAAGGCTTAGATTTTAGATCAATCGATCTGATCACGAACGCACGAGGCATGAAGTCTTGTCAAGTTTTGATCGAGAGACTAAGTATTGGAATGATTGGAGGATGGTCAAATTACAGAAAGGGAAGTGTTCGTATCAAGATGAATACTTGAGGTATAGTTATGATTGGATCTTCTAGAGGATAAATCTCGATTTATGCGAAGTGTTAGGGATTTCAGTAAGCCTAAATTGGTTTGAGTGAGGAAGGTTTTGAGGACGAAGACAACAATAATGGATTGTTGGATATTAAGAGGATGATTAGCTTATGAGTGGTCGATGAATTGATGATTAAGGGGATGAGTCTTGTCATGCACGAGGTATTAAGACTCAAGTCGAGTTTTAATTTGAACGGTTACTAAGGAGAAGATTGATTTCATTGTGCGAGCGACGATAGTTACGAAGTTGGAAGTGACGTTAATGGACTATTAGATTCCGACGCAATGTATCATCTAGGAGTTATCAAGTGGTCGAGCCGGACAACATAGGGCTGAAAGATGATATGTCTGTTGAGACGCCGTCGGTCAACCTTGGGACTAGAAGAGTGAAACAAATCGAGGGGAAAGCAGAGTGCTTTAGTGAAAGTTATTTGGAACAAAGACACGGACGGTGCTATATGGGTATTAGAGGAAAAGATCAAGAACAATATTCAGAACTTTTACTGACCCTTAAGTTTTGAGGACGAAACTTTCTTTTTGGAGGGTAGTAATGTAAGACCCAAGTTTTTAAGCTTAGAAAAAGTGGAAGAGATTTCCATTTACGACTAGGCTTAATATATCGTGAAGGAAAACCTGAACAAGAGTTCATCGAATGGAATATATTTATGAAGGAGAAAGTTCAGGAAAAGTCTAAGGACTTGATCGAAGTCGATTTAAGTTATAGCACGACTAATATTCGCTTTAAAACCTAGGACAAGAACCTTAGGAAATAAGACTATGTTCCACCCTTGGAACACTGTAGGAATTTAGTCCAAAAATCTTCAGAGAAATGTTAGAACTTCTCTTTTTCCATATATCACAATCGTTTCGAGGCGAAACTCTAGGATCTACGAACGTCCGATTCCAATCATCGGAAGTTTGCTGAAACCGAAACCCTGGTATTTCAAAACCCTAGAATCACCCGACAATGAAGACTTTTTCTATTCAGAGCTTCAAATGAAGATTCTACACGTGTACACCCATTTCTCTTGATGATTTCAATCTTTCTTCAGAAGGAAGTTTTCTATTCCGACATTCGATGCAAAAAGCAACTTATCGGGTAAAATAGTTTTACACCGACTTTGCATTAGTTACCAAAAATACAAGGAGACCTCATTTTAGTTTTGGAATTCTTTCGCCAAAACATATCTTAGAATTCATGGAGAATGAAGCCGGAAAAATCAGATTCGCGAAACTTTCATTTTACCGCGTTTTGCCAACCTCTATATATAGCAAGAAAGGTGAGAAAAATCACAAAAACTCCTCCATTTCTCTCCCAAATCCGCGAGCTCCATTGAAGAGGAAGGAAGAAGAGATTTTGTTCATTTCTTGCTTGATCGTCGATTAATCAGTTGCTACTTCAAGGTTTCGAGGTATAGTCGCTAATCCTTACCTCTAATCGCTTTTTCCATAGCTTTTCTCTAGACTTTTCTGTGCCCATTTTTGGAGTAAAGCTTCGTCCTTTGGGCTGAAAACTATCGCCTTAGCTTAGTGCTAGTAGGATTAGTTGTCATAAACGTCGTTGGTGACGTCCCCATCCAATTTGTTTTTAGAAATTTCAGTTTTGAATTTCTGAGCTAAAAATCATGACCAAAATACCCCTGCGACAGTTTTTGATCCGATAATTTTTCCGAGTTTAGAATACCCTTAGTTACGGCTAATGATAGCATAGGAACCAAGTTTGATCGAAGAAAAATCGAACCCTACAATTACCAAAAGTGGCCGAGCACCCTAGGGGAGGAGGAGGAAAATTCCTTTTTCGAAAACTTGTCCTTTCGCGCTAGATTATCGAACCTCGGAGTATGTATTACTTCGGGTAACCTTAGTGAGCATTGATAGCTTAGTTTCCGATAGATTCTGATAGTATTTCTGTGGTTTTGCTCTAAAGGTGATTTTGAGGAATTCTCAGAGGAGCAAGGCTTTGATTGTGAAGAAGTGTTAGAAGATCATCCTGGAGAATCTACAGGTGAGGGCTTCTCACTGAATCTCTAGATAATGCTTAGGGTCGATGCTCTCGACATTGTTTACTGTTTATGCACTTGTTTGTGTTTGATTGGAAAAATGTTTTCTGAGGCTTCGGCTGACAATGTAGATGATTCATCTACTGAATGCTTTTGAGAGTGAATTACATGCTAAGTGCTAATTGGGTAATTTAGGATGTGTGATGCATGCCTTATATGCTAAGTCCTACGTGGTTATTGCTTAATATGTTGATATATGACATGTTGATTGATTGTGCTGAGTTAATTATGCTTTTGCAATGAAATCTGAGATTCTGAGTAGTGAGAATAGCGGGCAGGTCATGCCGATTTTATTTTTTAAGAGTTTTGAGAAAGTTTGATAGGACGAATGAGATTCGGGCCTTGTTATGGTTTTCATGGATCGAGACATTCTCTGGAGTCAGTTGGGGATTAGGAGATCCCGAGAACTTATAAAATTTTGCGATAAGATTAAAAGGATATTATTTTGAAAAGAAAACTCATAAGACATTAAACAACCTCTAAATCTTCAAATAATGATAACAAACTCGAAAGGAAGCTTAGGATGCAAATCTTAGTTTTTGGAAAACGAGAAGTGTCGTCGGATCCAAGTGTTGAGGAAGTTGAGAAGTATTGAGTATGTTGATGCTCTTGTGCTGTTGGAGCAGCTGTGTTGTTGGACTATCCTGGGGATAAGTCCGGGAAACTGATAGTTTCCGAGTATGTTGATACTCTTGCTCGTTGAGCAGTTTTGACCATCGGAATGAGATGAGTCGGATGATTTGGAGATCATCATGAGTTATGTGTTGTTGTGAAGATGTGTCTTTTGTCGCAGAATCGACTGTTACCTTAGGGTAAGCTTTTAGAGACTTTAATTTACCTAGAACACGTGGCGACGTGTCGAGTGAGATTCGGAGACGTTGTTTGACTAATCATCCTGCATTCATGCAACATTAATGAGGTATTAACACAGGACGTACTCTGGACCTCGTCGGTTTCCAAAATGGTCATAAGACCCGGAATGCCGTGTAAGAGCGTTTGTAGACGACTCTTGTAGCAGACCGAAATGGCAGACCTTCGGGTTTACTGCTGATCTGACTACCTTTGTGTGGTGTAAGAGACACGCGGGCAGAAATGGTCCCACCGTTGCTGGTGCTAGGATTGATCCGTTTGATGTCCATCCGTTTTCCGGAATGCATTTGGTTAACTGGGTTAACCGCCATATCATTTCATGCAACATGCATACTGACTTAGTTGCTGTGTGTGATTGATACTTGTTAATCCTATTTGATGCATGCTATTTGTTATTACTGTCGTTACATTCATTGTGGAATATGCAACCCTAAGATGTTATCCCTAGCTATAAGCCTAAGTGGCTATTCTATTATCTGTATCTATTGGTGCTATTATTTACATAATTCTTTGGAGTTGACCATCGCGTCTTCTGTGTGTGCTTTGGCGGACTACGCCCTTTGTCAGATGTCTTTGGCGGGCTGGTTCACGATGGTTCACCCTTCGGGGGGGACTAGGGTTGAGATGCTGGAACCGGAGCGCATCGCGGTAGCGAGAGGGGGACGGATGGTGTACATAGACTAGGTCGTTCTGAATTCAGATTCGGACGACGATCATGCTAGCATGTAGGTTTTAGTGCTGGTGTGAGCTTCTCAAGATGGGATTAGTGTAGGAATAGAGTCTTAGCTCTGACCGTTATGTTTTCTTTTGGGAACAGGGTAGTTTCCCGCTGATAGCTTTTTGTGTGGTTTCTTTACGGGAATCACAAAGAGTTGGTTGGACTTAGGAGGTCTTGTTTTAGGCCATCTGGGCTGACTTATTCTCATTTTGAGGGATAGTGTTGCGGACACTTCACCTCTACTTTGGTTTGTGCATTTTGCCTACGGGCGCTACTTTTCTTCTTTCCGTCACCGGAGGTTACTCGTGACGAGGTTGCTACTTACAGCGGGGGCTGTAATATATATTGTATATTAGTTCTGTCATCTTTCGCATTTGCGTTCTATTTAATTCAGTCTAGTCTATATTATTATCAAAAAAAATATATATTCACGTTTTTCCGCATTAAGTTTATTTTTGGTTACTAAAGTGACGCCACCGAAATCGGGGTGTTACAGAACTCAACTCATTTGTTTAATGTGCTTTAGCATATATGTTTTAATGACAAAGTTTCCAGGTTAATTTTTATTATTATGAAATTTTACTTCTAAACATTGAAATTTATAGCATTCTCTTTTGGAAATTCTATATCTGAGTAGTTCATTGAGGAACAGAATAAAAATGGTAAATCAAGAAGTTGGCAGGGGTTATTTTCTCTTTTTTTGAAACTCCTTAAGAAAAATAGTATGGGACTTTGGGCAAAAGCATAAAATTTATATTATGTTTGATAAGTTGAGCAACAACAATTTTATTCACTTTGTGCACATTTGTTTGTACAGTCTAGGAGGAAGGGGGTGGTGTGGTTCCTAACGATTGCCAACTACATGGTGTTGAGTTTTTCAGTACAAAATCAAATATTGGAATCGTAACAAAAATCTTTAATTTTTTTTATATATGCTTTTTTTTTCACGGATTTGTTTTTTTTAATGTACATATATGTTTTTTTTTAATATTTTTAATATCAAATGAGAATTAATATGTAAGTGACACCTCATCAAATTTGCAAGAGAATTAATCTGGGTGTGACACCTCATCAAATTTGCCTGAGAATTAATCTGGGAGTGACACCTCATTAAATTGGCATGATGAAAGTTCTTCTTTTCTAATATATATATTGATTAGTTTTTAAAACTTATTTTTAGATATATTTTTAAATATAAATAATTCTCTCAAAATAAATTGTACTAAACTTAATTCTACTATTTTAAAATAAATAAATCCTCACTAATTTTTTTTTTTCACATTTGGAAAAGAGAATAGTTGGAAGTTTATGATTTTCTTTTATAGTTTTTCATTAGGCTTAAATATGTTTTTGTCCTTACAAGATACCCTCTTTCTATTTTTAGTCCTTTTAAAATATTATTTCGTTTTTCATCCTCAACATATCAAATGTTTTGTTTTTAGTCCTTAAAGTCAAGTTTTTCATCCAATACTAACAGAAGTAATTCCAAGAACTCCTTCTATGAGATTTTGTGTCATATCTTCCTTCTTAAACCTCTCAAACCTTGGTGTAGTAGAATCGCCAGTCTTCATCACATGCATCACTAAGACATTCTCTAGTTTGATAACATTCATCAATCTCATGCACTATAGACCCTTCTTCATCACCACCATCAAGAGGTACCTTGCTCTTCTTGGTTGTTGACTTACACTTTTCGGGCCTTAAAGGTTCTCTTTTTGGTGTTACTTTCATTGTAACCTTCTTTTTAGATGAAAAACTTGACATCAATGACAAAAAATAAAACGTTTGATATGTTGAGGATGAAAAACAGAAAAAAATATTTTAAACTGACTAAAAACGAAAACAAGGTATATTATAAGGAACAAAAACATATTTAAACCTTTTCATTATATAAACGCAAAGCCACTGAATATTTTAAAGTGATACCCAAATTTTTTTTGGGTGTGGTGCCCCCATATGATATTTTAAGTTATAATTTTGTTATTTTATTGAAAAAGGCGAAAGGATTTATTATTGCAATTTTAAAAAGTTGAATGATCGACTTAATGAATTAATAACATATAGTTCTTAAGTTTGTTTATGTTATGTAATGCACATTTTGAAAATTTGGGTTTTTAGTTCACCTTGCAACTCCGAGAGAACATCTAAATTCCTTTCACGTCAGGTTCCTCTTCCTTCATGTTCCACCTATAGTGAACCTTCAAATCTTCCTCCGTTCTCTTCTTCTAAGTTTAAATTGTACATTTTCTTTTGGTATATATCATTTAAAGTACCATAGCAAACACCTAAAAATATTTGAAAAAATAGACCAATCATTAAACTAATGATTAATGTTCATTTAATACTAACAAAGTTTAACACAATTGGTAGTGTAGTTTTTGTTTCTTTTATTTCATTTATTCAAAAAAGAATTAAAGTGAATATAAGATCATTTGTTAAATATTTTGTAAGATCAAAATTAATAATAAAATAATAAAAATTCATGTCTCAAAAGGGTACAGAGGTCCCTGAATGATAACTCAAGTGATAAGAGTTAGAGAACATATGTTGGAGAGAGAAAGATTCAATGATCAATCAATCTATCCTTAAAGGATATAATTTATCTTTCCGATATAAAAAAAAGTGTAGAGAATTTCAGTTTTTTTATGTACATCGGAAAGATAAATTGCACTGATTGACCTCTTGACCTCCCCCACCAAACCCACATGTCCCATAATTCTTACTACTTGAGTTATCATTTGGAGACATATTTAAATATTATTTATTAATAATAACAAAAATCCTTTTAAAAAAATGAGCGTCCTCGTGACGTTTAGGGCACAAGTAAATTTTTTGTTTTGTTTTTGTCCTCGTTTATGAGTGAAGTGAGGGGACCAATCGGGATGGATCTTGTGATCTGTAGTCCAATGTTTAAGATAATGGCACTTTATGGTGGAAGAGCCCACATGCATGCACAAACTGCAGGTCACTGCACCAAAAGAAAACCTCTTTGATGTAGATTGTTCGATGATTTTTTTTTTTAAAAACTTAACATTTTCTATTTAGAATTATTTTTAGAATATAATCCTCATGCACCGTCACTGGCACTTAATCATATTATGTCACATAGATGATAGAACCATACACTTGGAACGAGATATTTCTTTTTAATTTTCGTTAAAATAAAAATAAATTTTCTAATATTGTGAAAATGAATTGAATGTGCGTTTGTAAAAAGAAAGTGTGTAAACAAAATTTAAGGAAACTGTACATCAACTGTTTTTTCTTATTTTTGTCCAATAATTGACGTACTACCACCACTAGAATAGAGTTATTTTATTGAAGTGTGTAGCTATTGTATGCCTATGAATAGACAATTGATGCAAACATTGGATATACCTTTTACATAATTGATAATGAGTTAAATATGTTTTACTGCATGTAAAATAAGGAAAAATTGAATTTGGTAGATCTTGACAAATTTAATTTCGAAGCTTTTAGCTCATAATATTAATAGAGTATCTGAAATTATCTCTACAGTCTATTTTATGACATTTTTTTTGAATGTTATTTTATGGCAATTTAAACTGTCTATAATGAAGAAAAAAAAATTCTTGAGAAAATCCTTCACTAGTGGATAAATTGTCACTTTTTTTATGGGAAGATATAGCTTTTCATAAAAAATATTCGGCAGAATGTCCGAAAGAATACCAAAATGAATACACGTACAGTAAAATTAAATTGAACCAAGATTTATCCTCACGAGACAAAGATTACTTAGCCAACTAGTGCTCCGTAAATTGATTTTCCAATCACATGTCTAAAAGCTACAGAACTAAAACATGGTTAAATAGAAATGAAAAATAAAAATGAAAAATATTAAAATAAAAATGTTAAATAGAATAGTATCAAAAATATTTCATATATTATTTTATTTATTTTGTTTCATATATAGTAATTCAAATAGTAGTGATTAGTATGTATTAGTTACATTATTTCATCTCACCATTTTGTGAAGATGTGAGTGAGCGCAGATTTGTGGGTGAGAGTCACGGTACTCATTCATCAAACATGCACTCTTTAGGACACAATTGAATGTGATTTATTAGGAAGTCTTGAGATAAAACTTACATCAACTTGAATAGGCAACTTGTCATGAATCTCTTAATGAAGTCTCCACTAAAATTATTCTGGACGGTGTGGTTTCCTTGATCCTATTGGTCGCTCAAGCTACATATGCAAAGGAATACCCTCTCCTTAAAGAATTTTTTTAATTTGAATTTCATTAGGGATATATAAATATCCCAATGGGTAATTTTGTGGGATATGATTAATTCTAGCAAATTGGTACCTAGATCAAGATATTTTATCCTCGTGTAGTGGCTTATTCTCAATCTCACTAATAAAATTGTAATACGTTATTTTAAAAACTATCCGTGTAAGGTTCTAACTGTGTAAGGGTTATAACTGTCAGTGGGGTGCACATGGGCCGGATCAACCCAATGAATCCATCCAATCCAATCCGATCCAATGGTAAACATGCGGGTTGGATTGGGCAAACGGGTCCATCGGATGGATTTTATTACGATCCAATCATCTTTGGATCAGATATCGGATTCCATAATTATCCATCCAACCCAACCCGAAATCCAATCATATAATAATAATATATTTTTTAATATATATTTTTAATAATTTTAATTTTTACCTAACCTACTAGTAGGGTATGTAATTTATGGAAACTTGGAGTCCTACTATTTGAGTGATTTTTAGGAGACTTTGAGACTAATTTGTTTGTAATTACTTGTCATATATAAAGACTTGAAGTACTAGTTTAGTTATGTATTGTTGTATAGATGTGTGTAGCCGGTAGTTATGAACTTATGATGTAATTGCAAGTTAGAGACTTGAAGTACTTGTTTTTTAATATTTTCAATATTTCAGATTTATTTTTATTTTAATATAGTGATCCAATCAATCCATCCAAACCAACCCGAAGATTGTCGGATTGGGTTGGTTCAGATTCGTAGGTGAAAATTCACGAAATCCAACCCAACCCAACCCAATCAGTTTTGATCGGTTCGGGTCTTGATTAGCCTGAAAATCCATCCAACCATCCATGTGCAGCCTAACTGTCACTTTACAAATATTTCTGGTTTAAGATATAGTTTTGAGTTTGACAACTATAAATTGTATTTTGCTATGAACATTTCTCTTTTAACAAGCTAGTAGTACATTTAAGCACTGCTGAATGGGATTTCATTAAGATGTCCTCAATTTGTTGATATTTTATTGTTTTATAAAGGCTATAACATGATATAATTTATCATCAACTATGTTGCAGGTTTCAATTTGTCATGAATTGTGTAACACCCCACTTTTCGTTATTATGTTATTTATTATTTTATCTTAATTATTATTATGTTATATGGTATTTTGATAATTTATGCGATTTAATTAGATGATTATGTGATTATGTGATTTAATTAGATGATAAGGTCATCAAGTGATTTTATTAGATAATTAAGTTATTATGTGATATAGAGAAATAAGGGTTTTAGGTTTTAAGTGAATAGTTGGGAGTGGGGCCCATTGTAAGATTATTTAAGGGTTATGAGAGAATTAAAAAGAGATAAATCAGAAAATTAGGATTAGAGAAGCAGCAGAACAGAGAAACACGTGAAAGGTGAAGGAGAGGAGAAAAGGTGGAGAAAACCTAGAATTTGATCTTCAAGAAGAACAGGGTCAAGGAGGCTTTGTACCGGTGTCATAGAAGGTAAGAGTTTGAATTTACCTTGTATAATTCTAGAATAACAGAGGTTGAGTTTAACATGAAGGAAACCCCATCTTCTTGGAAAATTCAGAACTGAGAGACTGTGTTGAGTGTTAACATGTGGTGAGCAAAATTGATTTTGAGCGAAATTGAGGTTCTGGGGAAAATTGGGTTCTATTCTGCCCGCAGATACCCTAACAGTCTGTGTTGTAGAGAGCATAACTCTCTCTACAGAATTCCAAATTGAGTGAAATCAATTTTGTATGAAATCTAACTCATAGGGCTATGTTGGGTAATATTTTCATAATTTTTCGATTGCGGGTTCAATACCAGAATCATTTGCAAGTTCATTCTGTTTCTGCCCGCAGACACCCTAGCAGCCTGTGTTGTAGAGAGCATAACTCTCTCTACAGAATTGCGAATTGAGTGAAACTAATTTTGTATGAAAGCTAACTGATAGGGTTATATTGGGTAATATTTTCATAATTTTGAATTGCTGGTTCAATACCAGAATTATCTGCAAGTTCACTCTGTTTCTGCTCGCAGACACCCTAACAGCCTGTGCTGTAGAGAGCATAACTCTCTCTACAGAATTCCAAATTGGGTGAAACCAATTTTATATGAAAACTAACGTATAAGGATATGTTTGGTAAAATTTTCATAATTTTTGGAGTGTTCGTTTAGTACCAGAATTATCTGCAAGTTTGCTATGTTTCTGCTTATTTCTGTGATTGATTCTGGAACTGGTTCTAGTAATTGATGAGACATTTGATGATTTTGTGTTGCTATTTTTTCAGTGGAATAGTGAATGATTTGATAATTATATTGAAGTGTTATTTTGTGCAATTTTGGTGTGATTTCCGTTATGGAATTTGGTGAGAAAATATGTTATATATTTGGGGCTGGAGTGGTCTCAAATTGCATGTTTTATTTTATGAGTTTTTGCACGAAATACACTTCATTTAGTCAAGAGGCAACATGTCGGTTTTCATCGGAAAACTGAGGTTTGTCCCAGAACTGGAGTGGTTCTGGAAGTCTGGAGTGGACTTCATTGGTGGTTAACTGTCTGGAGTGGACGCGGTGATACCGCTAAGGTTAACAATTGGTACCACATGCATACATTAGAGTCTCACACACTAAGTTTCACGTTTTCAGTGGTTTTATGTGTTTGGTGAATTGTTGGTGAATTGTTTTGCTGTTGTGGTAAAGTCGAATTATTATTCTTCTTAAAACTTATAATTTTCCGAAACAACAATAAGAATTATGAAACTGTCTTGAGAGCAAATATTATAATCACTCAGATTTTAAAGAAAAGGTGAAGAGTTTATAAAGCCAAATCTGAATTGTTTACTTGCTCTTTGTTATGCTATATTTTATACAATGTAAGTTCTTACCCTTCTGTTGGAATGATGTTCTATGCGACATCGCTCAGGTACTGGAGGTAGAGATGTGGCTCATGAGGAGTAGCTTCGCAGAGTCTTAGCTTATGTTATTATTATTATTATTATTATTATTATTATTATTATTATTATTATTATTATTATTATTATTATTATTATAAAATGAGTGTCTTGCTCTATAATGTAACACTGGGTAGATATTTTACGTTACTTTTACACTTCTGTTGAGAGGATTTTATAACCACTCCTTATGGAAGTTGTTGAATAATTTTCTAAATTATGCTGATGTCGTACTGTTGATGGCCGAAGTGCTTATGAAATTCTGTTCTGAGTATGATGAATTTTTATTGGAATATCATGGAAGATAAACCTATTTAAATAAGTGATTTTATGCATCTTAGGATTATCTGGCTGGTTTAGAAATTTTATTGGCAGAAATAATTCATTCTTTGGAAAGCATATGAACTTATAAATTTTCAAACACAATCAGTGTTAATTTTAATGAATTTTCGTGAAGAAGTGTAATACTCCCTTGATATGTTTTTAAACTCTAATAAACGTTTTTAAATAAAACAATGGGAAAAAGGGGGTGTTACAAATTGTATTGCTGGTGCCTCCATTTCTGGATGATCAGATGGTGTAGTTGCCTTGATCCCATTATTCCTTCTTGTAGGCTTGGACAAGGAACACTACATTTTAATCTTTTTCCTTGAAGAATTTTTACTTTTCATGCCAACGGCAAGCTAATTTGTGCGATTTGATCAAAAGTAGCAAACAGGGTATCTAGTGATACCTGATGACAGAGTCCTGATTACTAACTTTAAATCTGCTATTGAATTATTGAGGACCTAGGTAGAACATTTTGCTGATATTTCTAGTTTGAGAGCTGATTTTATAAGTCTAGAATATATGTATTTTGAAGGATTTTGAGAGAATGGTGGACAAAGTGCACCAAGAATGGAGGAGGGAATATATTTGCACTCTGCTCATTAATTCTATACTTCCTGTCTTCCCTTCTCACCACATTTTGTGTCTCTTCTTCCCAAGAGAGAATAAGGTGAATAGAAACTTCCTCCAGAAGGGAGCAAATAATGATTGATTCCCATGGTAAGATCAGTTTATATTCAAGGAAAATCTTAGGGAAGGGTTTGGGACAAAAGAGGTCCCTATCTCTAACCAAGAGAAGTGGCTTCAGGGAGAAGCTCTATCTATCTGGCTAGTAGGTATATATCTCTATAGCATCTAGAATTCTAGATTGCTCCCACTGGAAGGCTATTAGAAGTACTTCCAATCTCATTCATGTAATGTTTTTGGTGAGGAAATATTCTATTTCCTTTTCATTTGACACTTTTTTTTAGTACTAAATTGCAATTGCTCTTGCAATTTAACTCTGAGTGTGATGAAGGTCAAAGATCTCCTAAAGAGTGCAACTCCTAATTCCTAATGATTGATTTTCGACCTAAGGGTTTAAACAATCACTTTTGACCTCCGTCACGGGCAGCTATTGGGTCTTTTCATTTAACATTTGAGCATCTTTAGCTGGTGTGGCCAAAGTTTGGTTCAACAAGGAAAAATCAGATGTAACTGAACCAAACCAGAAATAGAAATTAGTTGAAGTCGAACTGCAGTCTAACCAGAAATAGAATTTGGTTTCAGCAGATATTAGTTCCAAATCAGCATCCATACACGGTCGAATATGATCCTACGTATTGGTGACTCAGCATTCTTTGTGCTGACGACTCAGAGTGCTAGAAATTTCAGTTTGGGTGAGATGAGATTCAATCCTCAACACTGAATTTTTTGGGGCAAACAAAATTAAATAAGAAGATCTTCACACAAAAGGGATCAAATTGGAAGAAGGAAATTTCCATACCCACCAAGAAACTACATCTCAAGACGCTTGACGAAACAACACATCCGCAACCAAATTAAACTCACAGGGAATATGAGAGAAAGTAACTAACCAGTCTCTACTCACGGGGAATATGAGAGAAAGTAACTAACCAGTCTCTGACCAACGTTTCTCGATCGTGGCCACCTTCTTCCTCACCCTAAATATATGAATGAGTCTCTCTCATTAGTAAGTACATCAATGACTTTTCGGCAAGGTAACTGTTATTAACACCCTCTCTCATCTAGTTCCACCCCGTAATAGTGAGAAAATAAGAAAATACTCCTTTAAAAATAAAAACTTCCTATAACCTCCCTCCCATAACCACCCTCACCTTTTCGGTTACCCACCACCCTCCAACACACTTTCATTTCATAACCTCCCTTTCTTCATCTTCTTCATCTTCTGCATCTCCTTTTCCTTCTTCTTCTTCTCCCAAACAAACCTATAGTGCCCCACCGCCTCTGCCACCGTCACTAGTGGAAGGGGACTCCGACGTCGTCGCAACCCACTAGCTAAAAGCTTCCGCTGCCGCTCCATCAGCCGTCACTATCTCTCTACATTCGCGATTTGTTTTCTGATTTCCTTTCTCGCGTTCTGGTTCTGATTTCCCACTTTAAAGTGCGAAAGTGGGATACTAATGCACATGAAAGTACGTTAACAACGCACTTTAAAGTACGCTACAGTATGAAATAATCTGAAATAAATGATGTGTCTGATACAGATGGTGAGGACAAAAATCTTGAATGTGAGGCATAAAGTAGGTGATGAGGATCAATCAAGCATTGTTGCCCCCGCACATATTCGTCCCACGAGGTCGGCTCACAAAACGCGAGAAGAAGAAGCAAACCATGCACGTGGGGTGGTGATTAGGGAGCCTCAACCTGAAGAGGTTGCACATGCTGTGCAAGAGCTTGATGATGAGACTGAGGAGGAGGGGGAGTCCGAGGAGGAAGAGTCTGAGGAAGAGCATGATGTTTACTACCAAGGGGGGCCTTATAACTTGAAGCTCATGACAAGTTATAAACCTCGGGTTGCCAATTAGATATGGAAGCATCACATGGCCCCAGAAACTGAGCATTGCCGGGAATTGCTCAAATTTTACTACCATAGCATACATCTATAAGATGCACTGGTGTACTTTAGTGATCATATTAAGGCAACGGTTTGAGACGTTGGTCTTGAGTCTCTACTGACATGCAATTATCCCCATGTTGACACGGCCATGTTAACCGCATTCGTAGAGAGATGGAATCCTAAGACGTCGTCCTTTTATTTGCCCTTCGGCGAGATGACTATTACCCTCAACAACGTCTCATCCTTGCTGCAACTCCCTGCCACAGGGGATTTCTTTACGCTTGCTGGTCTCACCAGAGAGGGTGATATGGTTGTGTTGGTTGAGCTGCTTGGTGTGTCAGAGGATGAGGCTTATGATGAGACCGTTATGAACAATGGAGCCTTTGTTCACTACTCATGGCTCCTGAAGGTTGCATAGACGAAGGCAAAGGACTTTCTGGACCAAGTTGCTAGAGCATTCTTGTTGCGGTTGGTGGGGATGACTATATTCTATCGCAAGAGCAACAATAAGGTGGAGGTTACTTACTTGAAGCTGTTCCAAGATCTTTCCAATGTTAGCAATTATGCATGGGGAGCAACTGCATTAGCCTTCTTTATGATCACCTAAAGGATGCTAGCAGGGCCAGCATCAACACCTGTGGAGGGTACATGACTCTGTTTCATGTTTGACACAATTTGATTTCGGTACCTTTGATTTTTCAGTGGTTTTTGTGCATTTTAACTTAACTAATACAACCTTGTTCTTCTTGAATACATGCATGGATCTTTGAGCATTTTCCGCGCTCCGTGTTCGATAGAAAGTCAAACTGCGTGTACAATGAAGATCTGCTGAGGGCTATGCGATGGAAACCTCAACGGGGGAATAGGATCTCCATCAAAAAAGGTGTGCTTTAGACGACCTTACTGCGGGCATGGTGACTTGGACGCCATACAACAATCACATATACACTAGGTTCATCTGTCACTCTAGCATGGTTCGGGCTCATCTTCCGAAGCGAGTTTTGCGCCAATTTAAGTGGATTCAAAATGTTCATAATATGCCACCTGCGGATGTACCCTGGAGGGGATTTGTATGACCTTATTTTTATGAATAATATTATTTATCTTGAATAAATAATAAGTGTGAAATTTTTAGTGATTAATGGTTTTCTTGGTTGATATGCGTGTGAGATTACCATGAAATGTGTGGAAGTATTATTATTTTTGAAATAATAATATTTGTATGTGTGAGAATAGATGATTTTGTAGGGTTTTGACCCCTGGTGATGTTGGGCGTGTTCCTTGGGTGCCAAGGAAGGGTTTGCCGAATTTTTAGAGAAAAGAGATAAGGAAGATCTCGTTTTGATTTGTTTTGATTATTTGGGGGAAAATCTGGTTTAATTAGGAAGATTGAGGGTTTAATTATAGAAGGGGGGTTTATATCTTTTATTAAATTAATACATTCAGTTTTATTTTAAAAAAAAAACTGAATATCTAATTTATTTTACAAATAGTTAGGAGATAGGAAAATTTTGAAAAAAAACCCTAGTTGGGCTTGTGTTGGCCGCGGGTTGTGTAGGCAAGGGGGAGAGGGTTTTTCTCTTTCATCCAAGTGAACAAAACTGAATTAGAAAGGCTTAAACCTCACACTCATTCATGTATTCACTCAACAGAGAAAAGAGAGAAAAAAAGGGTTTTGAGAGGAAGAGAGAAAGAAGAGCCGCCACCAAGAGAAAGAGGGAGAGGCCGTGAGAGAGAGATCGAGCAAGGGAGGAGAAGAGAACTGCGAGGAGCAAGGCAAGAGCGGAGGCGTGATCATCTTCTCAATCCATTCATCTTTTTCTCTTTCAAGTTTTAGAAAGGTGAGGGCTTTTCCAGTCTTGGGTAGAGTCTAGGCCTTTGTGAAGCATGTTTGGCTTGTATGCATGAAAAACTTGCTTGTGATGATGTTTTGTTGCTTCTAAAATTTGTGAAACTCTCATATGATGAATTGAGTCTCTTTTTGGAACATGTTTTAAGGTTATACTTCTGTTTTATCTTCTCTCATTGAGTGATGCCATGATTCATGAGAATTTCTAGACAAAACCTTGCTAAACTTGTCATATATGTTTGGAACTAAGTTGATAATCAATAACATGTGTTAGAATGAGTTGTATGTTGATGTTTATGAATAAAAATCTTGCTGGTTTTTTTATATGATGCATGATCAAGCATGATTACAGGTTTTGGAAAACCCTACCCTCTATACATGTTACGGTCGAACCCTATTTCCTAGGGTTTAGGCGACTTTTCTTATCTTTTTGCTTATTTGTGTAAGATGATGTATGTTGTTGATTATTACTACTTGATATGTGAAAAAACATGATTGATTGGCGTATTATGGATGCTTGGCCGAAACCCAACTACTCTCTAGGGTTTAGGCATTAACTTGTCTACATGTTGAGAGTTGCTTGAATATTTTCTACCTTTGTGAGGAATGAGACAAAACCCTAAACCTCTTGAAGAATATACTATGCATGACGATCTATTATCTTACACTAGGTTATGATATTAGTAATTAACCTAGTAATGTGAACTTCGCTTGCAAGTAGTGATTATATGGTTATAGTGCTAGGTTATAGGCTATGGATAATGAGAACGATGGTGCCGTTAGAGACAAACGGTGACTTGCACGCGAGGGAGATTTGTGGGTTGACTGTGTTGGTCTCCACTTGATAACCATGATTTAGTCATGGGATAAGGATTGACTGTGTTTGTCTCCTTGAGAACTTGTGGATTGGTTGTTTTGGTCTCCACGTGACTTGGGTTGATTGTGTTGGTCCCCTTGTGTTGTTCATCTGCGAATGATCGAGATTGGACCCAAGCTGTTGAGGTGGTTGTGAGATGGTGAGGACATTAGCCTAACTAAACTTTAGGATGGTGTGCTATTAGGACTGTCTTAGCTTAACACCTTTCTTTATTTTATTTATTTTTTGCTTTTCCCTCTTTGAGGTGTATTTCTTTTCTCTCTTCATTTTGTATTATGGGTTATAACACTCCTTGTGCTATCTTATATACATTTTCTCTTTGGCTTTTTAAAAATAAAAAATTGGAGACCGATGGCTGAAGTTATTGTCCTTAGGGTGTGGGAAAATATACAAATGCAATCTTGATCACACACCATTAGCATTAATTGTATGAGGAGTTTCTAAAAGCGATTTTTCTTAAGATTTGTTTTCTCTTCATGTTGAATTTTTTATGAGATTTAGTTTATGAGACTCACTGAACCCAAAAGTGGTTCTTTGTTTTTTCTTCCCTTCTTATACCTTATGTAATTTGTAATTTGCTTATGTTGTTTCATTCTTCTTTTTTAGGACCTCCAAATTAAGGGAACCATATGCATTTAATAACTTTTTCAGCAGTAGTTAACCTATGTGGAGTAAGAAACCCATGTCATGCAGGATTATGCATTAGGCTAGGAGCTTTGGACATTTACAGGGAATGAGCAAAAAGTTAGAACATGAATTAGGCAAGAGACAAAATGAATTGTCTGTTGATAAAGAATTGTAGTGAAAGTTAAAGTCTGATTGTTTTGCACTTCTTTCCTAATCAGTTAGCTGAAAGTTTATCGTTTTCTCATTTTCAGGTATCCAAGGGTGGTAGTTCAACATTTTCATTTGTACCGGTAGACAGCCAAAAGTAAGGTAGTTGCTTGTATGTTTTTCTCCTTACTCTCCACATAGGTTAACAATGTGAAGAAACCTGCTCACTAAAATGGCATGGTGTTCTTAAGAAAAGTTTTCAGAATTCATGGCCCTTATGCCTGATCTTTGTAGGGCATTTCAGAATAGTTTGTCAAACTCAAAGTTGTTTTAAAATACTGAGACTTTATCACCTCGCCATGTGTAATATATATATATATATATATATATCAACTCTTTAATAACAGCTTGACCCTTAATAGGGACTTTACTGGTTTTGGAAATACAGTTGTAATTCTGGAAGGATACTTCTATTGACAATTCTTGCACATGGATATTTTTATTTATTTTTGTAGACTTAGATATGACCCTTATTGGCTAAGCTTATGCATTAAAATAGAAATACATGATTAAATATAAGTGAGGCAATCTGTCTGCTGCCTAGGCTTTCTATAATTTATGAGTCTCTGATTGAAATTCTGGCAATCGTAGGACATATGTTCTACTCGATGTCTAATACATCTTGTACAACATGTTGCAATTAATAGTCTTTAGTTATGCAAGTCAGTGAACAAAAATAACAAGATAAACACAAGAGATTGGTAACCTAGTTTAGTGCAATATCACATACGTCTGAAGGGTTTTCACCAGAGAAAGATAATCCACTATTATAGAGAATCAATTACACAAGGTCTGAGATGAACAACCCTAGTTCGTGGTCCTTCCTACTTATTCCTATAAGTGGTTTATTACTTAGTCCTCCCCCTAAGTATGAGAGCCCCTTTCACTTTCTCTCGCAATCACTACCCCAGTGATTTATCTCTTACAACAAGAGTGAAGACAGATCTCAAGATCAAACAACAAACACAAACTTCTCTCAGCTAAAACACGAGTGCATAAAGCTGCTGAGAGAGTTACAAAACACAGTATGAACTTACAATAAAAACCCTAATCACACAATACGAAGCACACCTAGCAACTAGGTCTTGGTATTCCTAAATAGCAGTTCTTAAGGCCTTATCTTCGATGGGCTTGAACGAACAAAGAGTCCACAACAAAAAAATAGGAAGTCAATCCTTTAAAATCTGCAACAAATCTTATCACATAAGATTTGAAAAAAAGATAGAAACTTCCACAATTGAACTTGAAATCAAATCCTCTGAAACCGATTTGATAACACTTGATAATCATGAAATCAACTCAAAACTTCTAGAATAAATCATCCAATCACATAGCAGGCCCACAGGGGCAAATGTTATAGGCACAATGTTACAACAGCTGGTCTCACATCTTGTCACAGACAAACTACCTTAGCTAAAATGTAGACAATCAAGATCAAAGGACCAACACTAATTATAACTCATACTCTCAAAAAAATTCACACAAGTATTTATAGTTTAGTAGCTAATTTACCCTATATTTTAATCACTTTGTCGTGACTGATATTGAAAGTATTCCAACTTATTAGATGTCAAACACATTTTGTGTTAAATGTTACTTTACTGTTTTCTATTGTGAAGATAAGCATTGTTGTGTTGATATTGATTGCCTGAATTCAAATTTATAAGCTACTTGTTTAACTACATGCTATATATTAAACATGAAGCAAAAATACCCATGGAAATTGTTATTCAGACCCCCCCCCCCCATCTATTCAGACCCAAGGAAAATTCTTAAATCCGAAACTACCCCTTTCGAACGCACCCTCATAACACGTCTTTGTCGCACTTAAAGCCTCATTTCGTCAGTGTGACAGAGACGCACCTTGAGCGTGCGATTAAAACGCACCAGTCATTGACCATAACTCAACAACCGGTAAAAGCCATTAAATACATATGTTATTTCCTATGTTTTCCGATACCATCTATGCTGGTTCGAGCTCTATAAATAAGGCCTCTTCCTTCCTTCATTTTCACACAAATATCTCACTTCTTACTCTTATACCTTTTTCTCTTCCATACCTCTTATGTTTTAGAGTTGTGAATGGTTGAAGTGATGTAGATATTATCCCCAACATTAGCAAGTTTGTATACTTTAATAGTGATATTTCAAATTCAGAGTGTCAAACTTGCTCATGTAGGGGTGACCATCCTTAGTTATTTAAAGTACCCAAACTTGCTAAATAGAATGGTCCAAGCTCCTGGGAGAAAGGGCCTCTTTGGAGACCATTTTTAATAATGGAAACATCTAGGCTCAGTTGGTGGCGCTGCTTGATTCCCCAACTGGGCCTTGTAGAAGATGGTTGGACCAGAAGAGGAGGAGGACCAGAAGAGAGAGAAGGAGCAGAAGAAAAGGAAGAGGACCTGAAGAAGAGGAAGATTGAAATATTCCTAATTGTATCCCTTAGGGGTCATTGTACTTGTATTTTTCAAGTACTAAGTTTATGGCTTAGGGTTTAGGGGTCATTGTACTTGTATGTTAGGAAATTATCATGTATCATGTATCATCAAACATTATTAATAATAAAGATGATTTTTGTTAACAAATTCATGTTGTATTTGTTTTTGTTTCTGTTTTGTATCATGTTGTATTTGTTTCTGTTTTTGTTTCTGTTACTGTTTCTACTTATGTTTCTGTTTCTGGTATTCTGAGACAACTCTCACCCTATGGGAGCGTCTACACTGCATGCTCAATGTGTGACGTAGACGCACGTCGAATGTGCGTGACACTACAAGACCCGAAACACAAATCTTGGCATTCAAAAACTGAAATTTTGTAATGTATAATCTTGCCAATCAAAAATAGACATTTTATAAACAATTTGAAATAAATTTTGCAAATTAATTATGTTTTTGTATCTGGTACTGTTTCTGGAATCCTAAGTTGAGTCGCACACGAACGTTGAATGTGCGACTCGCACATTCAACGTGCGTCTATGTCGCACATCCAACGTGCGTCTCAGACGCACCTTAATGGTGCGTGAAATTAAGAAACCTGCAACAGTAACTTGACAATCAAAAACAGAAACCATAACATAAGTACCAAAAGTCTTTTTGCAGAATTAAACACATCCTAATTAACATGTCACATGGCTAATTGAACACATCATATCATATGAATGTGTAGCAAAGAACTAACATCATCCAGTGTGATAGTCATCTCCCCAAATGGCAGATGAAAAGAGGAAGTCTCTGTCTGCCATCTCTCCACAAACACCGACAACATGGTCTTGTCCACCGAGGGAAAGTTGCATGTCATCAGAGGAAATAAACCAGCAGCCTCAACCCTTCCCTTTACATACTTCTAAAAGCATTTTAACACCTTTGGTTTCTTCTCCTTGTCGTTCCCATGGTGGTAAGTCTTCATGACACCCCGATCATGCAATTTATGTGGGTCTTTGTAATGCTTCCACACTTGCCATGCTACATGTCCCTTGAAGGACTTCAGCAGTGTATTGTCATATAGCCCCCCAACAAAGTATATGTCCTTATCCTCCTCCTCTTGCTCAACATCTTTATCACCTTGCCCATCGTCTTCATCTTCCTCTTCCTTATCCTCTTCCTCCTCCTCTTCTTCACTAGACTCATCCTCCTCTTCTTCACCAGAATCCTCATCATCTTGTTTATCAGAATCTTCATCAACTCTAGCATCAACCATATAATCATCTTTCAGAGGTTCATTAAGCATATCATCTTCTTGTTCAGGCTCTTGTACTGCACTCGCTGCTATCGTTGCACGCTTCTTATGAGATGATTCTTCACGCTTCTTACGAGCTGCCTCTTCACGCTTCTTACAGGCTTATTCTTCACGCTTCTTATGAGCTGCCTATTTATGCTTTTTACGGGCTTCCTCTTCACGCTTTTTATGTATCGATGTCTTGGGGTGAACCCTACTAGAGCAGGCTTTACTTGGGGGGTTCTCCGGATTCTTTGTTCTTGCCATATTTGAACCACTATTCAAAATGCTTAACATGTATCCCAAAACATTAAAAACAAAAAGGAATTGCAGCTTTGGAACTTACTGATATAAATCGCACCTTCAGGGTGCGCAATGGTTGCGCCTTGAAGGTGCGTCTATGAGGCACCGTCAAGGCTTGCGTATTAAAACACATCTTAAAGGTGCGATTTGGACGCAACTTCAAGATGCGACTTAGACGCACCTTGAAGGTGCAAAGTAAAATCGAAGCAGATGGGTCGGGTCGATTGCATACCAAATCGCGTCGACAGAGAAAAGGGAGCAAACGTGGGGGCTCAACAGGCTTGAAGTGGCGACGTCTCACGCGGTGGCGGTGGCAGATGCAGATGGTAAGGGAGCAAGAGAGAAAATGAATTGCAGATGTGAGTTGAGGATGGGGGGTTTGGGAAGTTTTGATAGAGTGATTTTTTGAAATGAAGAAGAGGGAAGACGTGGGAAGAAGTAGGGTAGTTAGTGTAGGGTTTTGGGAAGTTTTTTTAAAAATGGGTATTTTAGACTTTTTACCCATTTTTGAGGGTTTGAATAAATGTGGGGGGGTCTGAATAACAATTCTCAATACCCATTATCCACTAGGCTTTAGAATTCATGAATCTTGCGATGTTCCTTCACTATACCTGCCTCTTGATATCAATTAGCACAGAGGAATTTTGAAACCATTTCACTTTACTCATGATCTAAATGAGAGTTTGATCTTGACTTGCAGGTACGCGTTGATGATGTATGCTCAAAAGTTGGTTTATGTTATGCCAAAAGGGATCAACCTAAGAGGTTAGGAAGTTCATGGGTTTCCCCCTTTTACATGAGCAATTTTACATAGGGTAAAACTTAGGTGCAGTACCAATGGTACTATTTTTACTGTTCACTAATCAGAATGTGACATATGGTTATTAATTATACCTCACCAAATTCAATTTTAATAAACTTAACACTGTTTATTGCTTCCGTTATCTTTGTATACTTCTCCTTTGTGCCCAAAACGTGGTCCTCACCTCCATTTTGCCTCTCACCACCATTGAGGGATTGAACCCAAATTCAAATCGGAGAAGCTGAAATCGGACCATGGGGTGGAGGTGAGCGCACGGGGAAGAGGTGGCGACGACGGTCGTTGAAAACAGCGACAATCGAAGGATGGTGGCTGATGGTGTCCGCTTACGGTCAGAGAAGCCATAGAAAGCGGTTTCGTACACGTGGAGGATTTGGGTTTTTTCAGTGAACTCAGGAGGTGTATTGTAACATCCCGACTTTCGGGTCGTCACAATAAAAACTGATTCTAAACTAAGTGCGAAAAATGCAAGTATTTTTTCTTTTAGTTTTTAAAGCAAGACTTGTCCAACGAGGACTTAATTCAAAACTGAAAACATAAACTGAAATACCATATATATATATGTGTGTGTGTGTGTGTGTGTGTGTACAGCCCCTGCTGTAACCATAAGTGTCACCAGTACCTGTGAGTGACAGAAGTATGCCCAAAGGTAAAGTGTACGAAAATAGTGATCAACTGTAAGAGTTATAATTACAATCCTCCAAGTGTGGGAGAGTCAGCCCAAAACAGCCTCCTCAAGACCTTCTATCGTCCGACTACTCCCTGTGATTCTCATACAGAGAACCAAACAAAAAGCAAAATGACGGAAACCTACCCTGTCCCAAAATGTACAACTGATGAACCACAGCTACGACTATATACACCTAAACCCAGTCACGCGAAGAAGCGGGTCTCCCAACCCTCTTCCTCCTCCTCCTCACTAGAGTAGTCATCTTCAATGTCGGAATACACAGTGATCACCTCAACATCCACATCCAGAACCTCCCTCCTCACAGTCTTACGCGCCACCCTAGTCAAGCCATTCTCCAAATCAACCACGTCGGTGGCAAAGTCCTCCTCCATCACGTGAACTGTAAGTCCCTAAATTTATTAAATAATTATATTATGATTGAAATTCCGGTTCACGCACATGACATATGTCGTACCAAATGTCTAAGATATCTTGCACAACGTACAACAGATACATCACAAGTGCAACACAGTATTAAACCAGCAACAAATAATGAAGAACACAAAGAATTGGTTACCTAGTTCGGTGCAACATCACCTACATCTGGAGGGCTTCAGCCCGAGAAAGATAATCAACTATTATAGAGAATCAAGTACAAAAAGGTCTTAATTGAACAACCCCAGTTCACTGCCTTTCTACCTATTCCTACCTGTGGTTTATTACTTTGGTCTCCCCCTAAGTATGAGAACCCCCTCTCACTTTCTCACACACAATCGTTGTCACAGTGATTGAAACAATAAACAACATGATAAAGATGAAGAGATTACAACTCAACTAAACAAACCAACTCTATGCCATATGATTATCAATTGAGGCAGTAGAGTGGTGTACAAATAACACAATAACGACTCACAAACCCTAAAAACACCACCAAACGGTGTCAAACGCACACTTAGCAACTAGGGTTAAGCCTCTATAAATAGTCGTTCTTTAGGTCTTGATCTTCAATGGGCTTGCACGAAAATAGAGTCCACAAAACAGATCTGGAACAAATCTTTTTAAACCAGTAACAAATCTTATCAAATAAGATTTGAACAAAAGATAACAACTTTCACAATTTAAATCAAATCAAATCCTCTTCAGCAGATTTGATTCTACTATAATATATTCCAGATAGCACAAAGAAGCTTCTTCAACAACCCTAGCTTGAATACCACGTAATCTAAGCACAGCTTCATAGATAACTTAGCCCACCCATATCAGATCTGCAGGGACACATGTCATAGTCAAGATGTTACAACATCGTGTCCGACATGTTGGCAAAAACACACTTAGCTAAAATGCAGGCAATCATGAACAAAGGAACAACAATAATCATAATAATAATAATATATGACTTGTTGACTTTGACTGTTGTCTGTTTTGACTATGTTGCCACTAATTGTCTTTGTCGAATGATTGACTGTTTGTTTGGAAATGAGGAAATGATTGAATTGCATGGTGTGCATCGGAATGTGAGAAATTCCTGATGAGGTTATTATTATTATTATTATTATTATTATTATTATTATTATTATTATTATTATTCATTTAGGCTGAATTATTGTTGTGTAGCATAGAAGTTGTTTTGAAGTTAAACGGTTGTCATTAAGCAGCAGAAATGGATATTAAATAGAAATAGGCTTAGGAAAATTATTAATTTAAAAATATAAGTCAAATAAATTAAAATAAAATCGAAATAACTCTAATTATTTTATAATATTCGAGATTGATGACTAGGAGAGAGAAAAGTGGGTTAGAAAATTTATTTTGGATTTGTTTAGGGGTTTTTCCATAAATCTAGACCAAATCGTTTAAAAATTAAAATGGAGGATATAAAATTGAAATAAATTGATATTACGTTTGATATGACTTAAAATATTTATTTTTAATAAAAATAAATAAATCATTGACTTATATGTATTTATTTTAACTAAATGTTAAAATAGGTAATTTAGAAACTGTATCTTGGAGATATTTGTTTAAAAATTAAAAGATGAGTTGTAAAAATATTAGAAAATCATCTGAGGATGATTATAAATATTTTAGAAGTAATTAAATATTTAATTTCTTAATTTTTGTAATTTTTATATTAATTAATTAATTAAACCTGGAATTGCTTGTTAATTAAGGAAATTAAGCTATTTTGGTTTGGCTTAATTGCAATTTTGGTCCTCCAACTTTGGTCTTCCTGTGAAAATCGTCCCCAAACTTTAAAATTAGCAAAAAACATCCCTAACGTTTACACTCGGTTGCAAAATTGGTTTTCCGTCCAATTCCATCAAAAAACTAACGGAGTATTCCTCAAAAAATTAATTAAAAAATTTAGTCTATTTTTTTGAAAATTAAATTCTGTCAAATATATTCATCTTTATCTTCACAACATTTTCCTCCCACTCTCCCTCTCTTCCCCAGACTGCAAGATCATAAATCAATTTCTCCTACACGTGAACCACCAACAAAGTCCAGTCCAAGGAAATAAAATCAAAAACAAAGAGTAGAGATGAAACTGAGAAGAAGAAGAGATCAAGCAGCCGTCGCTCCAGATCTAACCGTCGTCGCTTCAGATTGACCCGTCGTCGTTACAAATCAACCGTTGTCGCTTCAGATTGAGCCGCCATCTCTCCAGATCGAATAGTTCTCTCTCTCTCTCTCGCTCACTTACCCTCTCCCTCTCTTTCAAAGCCACAACTCGGGACGAAGACCAGTGCCACTCCAAGTTGCAAACCCTCTGGTGTGGTGGCGTGGAGAGAGGCAGTGGTGATTGTGGTGGGTGGGTTCTGGGTTGGTGGTTTCTGACCTCTGGGTTCTGGGTTGAGGATGGGTTCTGGGTTGGAGATGGGTTTTGGGTTGGGGGTGGGTTCTAGGTTCTCTTTTTTGAAATCCTCATCTATGAATCCCTTCCAAATCAAACAGGGAGTTCATAATTTGAAATTTATTTGATTAGGATGCAAAATTTACTATAATTTTTCAATATCTTTGGTATGGTTGGAAGGAATGATGAAGCTAGAGATCTTGGTGTTTGGGTATAAATTGATGTCGGAAGCCTTGAATCAGTCCCCGTATAGTTACACAGATGAGGGAATTCACTTTGTGCTGTTTTGCCAAGAAGGTGAAGTTGCGGCATCCTGTACAGGGGTTCCAGGGAGGGTCTTCAATTGATGGTTGATTTGAGATCTGAAATTGATGTTTGGGGAGGAGTTGATGATTTTTTTGGTTTGCTTCTGGGTTTTCTAGAGAAGAATATGAAGAGGATGATGAAGGTTCTTTGAAGAAGATGAACATTCATCAATTTCTAGGTTTTTGTTTTATTTTCTTTTTTTTTAATTTTTATCCCAGAATTCGTTAAATATTGGATGGACTTGGACGGAAAACCAATTTTGCAAATGAGTGTAAACGTTAGGGACATTTTTTTGCTAATTTTAAAGTTTGGGGACGATTTTCGCAGGAAGGCCAAAGTTAGGGGACCAAAAGTGCAATTAAGCCTTTTGGTTTCAAATTTTTAGAGAGGCTTCTAAATTAGGAGGAATATCATTACATTGATTGTTGTTCAGATTAAAACACCGTACGCCGATATTATGATGGTTTTGGTTTTTGAATTTTGCGCTAGCGGTTTAATGGATTTATATTATCGTGATAACTGACATTTAAAGTCTTTATATTTATATTATCGTGATAACTGACATTTAAAGTTGGATATTGTTAATCGGATAATGGTTTAAAAATCAAATTATAAAGTTTTTGAAAAATTTATTAAAATAAAGTAATCAAATTGATTTTTAAACTTAAAGGATAATTGAATCGATTTTTGAAAAGTGACTTGAAATGATCTTCTAAAACCTCATCTGAGGCAATGATGACTGGGTTTTTGTCCTAGTTTTTTTGGGTATTTTCTTTGCTTTTTTTTTAGTCTTTTTCTTTGTCTCATGTAGTTTTCATCATTTTTCATACATTTTTACTTTTATTTGTGCAATTGCATTAGTTTAGTAGTTTTGTGGTTTTATGGGGACTTTAGTTGCATTTTAGTATAGTTTTAAAAGTTTATTGAAAGTTCCACTTGTTTTGAGGGCCTTTGTGCAAAACTGACCTTTAAGTTTCTAGATATTTCCTAGCTTGTGCATTAAGTTTTACAGGTTGGATCAGCTGAAGATGGAAGGTCTAGGGGCTTAAAGACTTGAAGGAGGCATTAAATTGGAGTAAAAATGAAGATCAAGAGACTTTCCAGCGAGCAAGAGCGTTGTTGGGCGCCTGAGCGCCAATTCAATCAAAGTTTATGCTTTGCTGATAGGAATTGGCACTTGAGCGTGCTCAATTGGCGCCTGGGCATGCTCCAAGAGCGCCTGACACAACAGAAACTCGCCCATTTTGCCTATATATAGGTGTTTAGTTGTTTTGTTTCATAAATTTGTCATTTGGAGAATAAACTCTTGTACTTTAGAAGACTCAGAGGAGAGGAGAGCTTATTCCAAGCTTGTAATCCAGGTTCTTAGCCAAGCATGGGCTAATCTCTCTTCTATTGCTTTGGTTTTCTTGTAAGACTTTTCATCTTTAAGTTATAATCTTAAGTTCTTTCCCACATGTTCTTCTTATTTCCTTGAATCCCATTTTCTGAATTTCAATCTAAGCTTGTATGCATTCTTGCTTTATGCTTTTCTATAATCAGAACGGAAGTTAGTTATAGATTAGGGAACCGATTTGGGATTACCCCTTCAATCTTGGCTACTAGGAATAGAGGAAGGGTTGGGGTTTGTTGGCCTAGACTTTTGGATCTTTATGCTTAAAAAAAATGTTTAAGTACACAAGGAATTGAGTTTATCTTTTGGTTTGAAAGAATTATCTATGCGAGGCATCGATAGGTAGTTGCTTAGGTTATAGCATCAATGAGAGATTCATGAGTTCATGTGCATAGGAATCAGAGCTTAAATTGACTAGTTGAACAAGAACCCAAAGCATTTCCATCTCTGTTATTCTTATATTTTATCTTTGCTACATCGACATATGTTTGCCTCAATAAAATAAACCTTCTCAGGCCATTGTTTGGGTGATGATGGGCCTTTGTTTTCGAAATATCACCGTTTGGAAAAGAAGAAGAAAAACCTGAGTTAGTCCCCATATTTTGTTGGGATACTAATGTGATCCCCGGTTTAGAAATTGGGGTGTTACATGAACCAAAGGTTGCACGCGATATCGACAAGAGGAAGTGGACGCACCCAAACGAGTAGAAGGTATGGCGACTGGCTCCTTCTTTGGATCCACGAGCCTCGAAAAAGACGTAATGTCCGTAGGGTCCATAGCAGCAGGCGATGTCGGTCCAGAGGATGCCCCTATAGCAGCATCGATCTCGGACGGATCCTCATCCTCAGACGACGACGGTGGTGAAGGTGGCCGCATCCCACATCTTGGTCCAAAGCGAACCATCGGTGGCAAGTCAAACGCCAGTGTATACTTTCGTAGTACTACCTTCGTCAGGTCTCCATGCTCGTCAATCACATCCTCCATCAGTATCCCCTTGTAGGTTGTGCGGTGGTTGGTCGGGTCCAACTCCCATGCGGCAGGGTCGATCCGGTCAATATCTCGTATCGGGTACCAGTGATAATGGGTAGGGAAAATGGAGGGATTCCATTCACACTATCTTTCTCTCCAACTTCAGGTTTGCATACTCTTGCAGATTTGTCTTTCCCTTTGATTTTTTCTTATAAATATTTAGCATATTGACAATATTGAACTAGTATATATGCAGCAATTTAATACTTCGTGATGTTGAAAATTTTATACTACAAATTGAAAGTATTGAACTAATTGAGTTTTGAATTCTTACTTTGCTGATAAAGTATGCAGAAAATTGAGGTGTTGCACAAGACTTAATGGAAGTGATTGAGGTGATAAAAATCAAGGCGTGGAAGTGGTTATTGGTTGTCTAACCCAATCATCTGCCTTGAAAGCCTATAAACTTCTGATATTAAAAGCTTTGAGAGTGAATTTGGATCTTTGCTGCTGTGATGGGTACCCGAGTTGGGAATGGCACATGAGTATGTTGCAAGTCTATTATTGAGTAGAAGGGTGTGACCAAATGCAGCAGTTTCATCATATAGTAATGCGACACCAAATAATACACTTTCGTGATGATGGTTGAAACCAATGAAGGGAGAAAATGGTCGTAAATTCTTATTGGTGCGGTAAGTGGTATCAAAGCATACCACATCTCCAAAATAAGCATAATCCACAACTATTTTTGCATCCGCCAAGAAAATATTAGTTATTTGACTATCAAAATCAAGTTGAATTTCATAGAAAATGGACGGATTCTCTGTTTGCTTTGATTTAAAATATTGAAGTAGAGTGCATGCTTCACCTTCTTCCATTTCCTTCATCCTCTTAGAACTCAAATGATTGCTGATATCTTTAGTTGTGCATCCAATATTCTCTCTCCCTCCAGCTTGTCGACTCATAAACTCAAAAATTAATTTTTGACATATACCAGAACGAGCTGCCATTTCAACTTCAGCCGCTTGAGAGACAGAAACTCTCCTTTGTGAGGGAAATTTATGCCTACTCCTCGGAGCTGCAAGCTCATGATTATGTCCTTTAACAAAATATGTACGACATATTTTCCATTTGATGATCTTCCAATAACCATGTGTGCTAAACATCCCGTTCTGATATCTTTGCGGGAAATTTTTCCATTTTTTATCCTTTTAAAGCCTTCCATAAAACAAACATATTTTCGAGATATCACAATCTCCTTATCTAATTTTCTTGTATTCCTCCAATCTTTTCTAACGCTGAAACCACAAATCCAGCATACATGTTATAAAATCTATATGCATGATCTTCTGTATCGAACTTCATGCCAAAATAGGGGGTTATATCTTCCTGAGTCACTTCATGCTCAATATTATCCTTCCATTTAACTACATAAAAAGATAATATATTAAATATAATAAAGTTAATAGTGCATAAACAGAGGCTTAGAAAACAGTAAAATAAACCAGTAAAAAGACAGCTTAAAATACAAAAAATAAAAGACTCAAAGCCCTATAACAGAACAGTCAAGACCCGCACAATATTTGATTATATAGTCCAAACTTGATTCAGTGGATTATTTTGTTTGCCACATTACTGTAGTAGCATCCTGCAGTTAAAGTATAGAAACTATAGCTTGATGAATCAACCACAATATTCCTCATGCAACCGTAAACTCTAAAGACTACAGGCATTACCATAAAAACACTAAATTAAAGATAGGGACCACGGGAATAGAGAAAGAAAATAGGGATCATTCACTTACCAACAAGGATCGAGTAACAATAACAAAAGATAAGAGTTCTCTATTTCAAAAGGAACCAAAAATTTCGTTCATAGTTCTAAACATCTATAGAAAACTCCCAGAGTTGTATTAGAAAAGAATACATACCATTGGAATCAGGAATAGTAGGTTCATCCCCTTTTTCTGTAGCTACAGCCCCTAAATTCATTGTCGTTAACTCTATGTGAAGCAGTGAGAAACTTTGCAATTGCAGAAGATAGAACGTTTCTTTTGGTTCCCACATCGTGAAGAACACATAAGAGTAAGCGTTGAAGAAATACGTGGGGAGCAGGTTGGTAAAAGGGAAAAGGGGAAAACGACACTGAAAGGTAGGGTTGAGCATGACTATTTGACCCGACTTAACCGAGTCCAAAACTGCATTAACGGGCGGTTCGGGTCGGATGCATTGGAACGGATTAAGCTGCCATGGTTCCAGATGGGTAGATACGGTCGGGTCCGGGTTGAATTTTTAAAAACCATCTAAACCCGAACCGACCCAAAGTAGATAAAATACTAATTAAAATTGGTAGCTAGCTTGAAATCTACTATCATAGCATGTGCTTTTTCGACTTTTGCGCACCAAAGCTGCATAGTGGAGAGGGAGTAATAATTGCCATTGAAATGAATAAATAAATGTACCTTTTGCACATCACTTCCAAAGCTTGTCTTTCAAAAAATTAATATTTTATTTGAAAAAGCTAAACACAGCAATGAGTAAAGTTAAAGCAACCATGTTTCTCTCACTACCCTCATCAGCTCATCACTTTCTTCTCCTATTCTCCTCTTCTCTCTGATTCATCTCAACAAAACTCTAATCCAAGCCTCATCACACTTTCTGCTTTCCTTTTCACGCTAAGAGTCTTCCAAGTTCTACTACTCATCTTCAATTTTCTCCAACTCTGGGATAAACCAACTTCACCCTCCACCACTCCATCTTCTTCATTCCCTAGTCCAGCAACGTAAGCCACCTTTACATATGATTATTGATTTCTTTCTCTCTTTCCCCTTCTTTCTCCTTTTTTGTTTTAAATTTTCAACAAAAACCAGAAAACATAATCTACTCCAAAACCGTTTCAACCCACCCGAGCAACCTGTCTAGTGATTCAACCCGCACCTGAAATATCAGAGACTTCCACGGTCGAAAACGGTTTGATATATGCTTGGTTAAAAACCGCCCAAACCCTACATCTTTCACCCGACCCGTGCTCAGCCGTACTGAAAGGTTTAACAGAGTGAATTCCCTAAACCCTTAATTATTGTTACTTGGATTCACTAATCCACATGTCATTTTTTTAGAGGACAACAACACCAACAACACTTATGTGACTGCACCTAAGTTTTTCCCTTTTACATATCAATGTTTTGCATTGGTTTATTGAATAAATCTGTTTATCATGGTTTGTTTGCAATTTTGTTTGCGATGAGGTGGCTGGTTGCTCTTCTTCCTTCCTCTGCTAATTTATTTTTTTCATCTACTTGACTGTGTTTAATTTTTCCTACATTATTTTTTCTATGTTTTGACAGTGAATGTTCTCTTTCTTGTGTTGGACTTTTATCTTTTGTGTTTTTTCTAATACTCTTGTTTCTATGAGAGATGTGTTCATCTTAAATGGAAACTTTTAAGATTTTCTTAATAATATTAGTATTTGGGGTTTTAGTGAAGTTGATAATTATGAGACATGAGATACATCTTTCTCTAGGCAAGAGGATTAAAAGGACTTGAATGATAATCTTCAATGGGCTAAAGTTTGTAGTTTAATTAGAACATATTGTTGTTTGTACCTGGTATTTGGTGATGATAGTTATACCTAATGGTATTTTACCAATTCTTAGCAACATAATCATAGACCTCTACAAATTACAAGTGGGTATTATCGTTTGAGTTCTCCGTCCAATGGCTTATCACTTACGTCTCATCCTTTGGAACACTTGCATCATTTGGAATATCATAGACCATTTGGGTCGGTTCCACATCTATGTTTTGACAGTGAATGTTCTCTATCTTGCTTTGGATTTTTATCTTTTGTGTTTTTTCTAATACTCTTGTTTCTGTGAGAGATGTGTTCATCTTGAATGGAAACTGTTAAGATTTTCTTAATATTTTTTAGTATTTGGGGTTTTAGTGAAGTTGATAATTATGGGACATGAGATACATCTTTCTCTGGGCAAGAGGATTGAAAGGACTTGAATGATAATCTTCAATGGGCTACAGTTTGTAGTTTAATTAGAACCTATAACTGTTTGTACCTGGTATTTGGTGATGATAGTTATAGCTGATGGTATTTTACCAATTCTTAGCAACATAATCATAGACCTCTGCAAATTACAAGTGGGTATTATCGATTGAGTTCTCCGTCCAATGGCTTATTACTTACGTCTCATCCTTTGGAACACTTGCATCCTTTGAAATATCATAGACCATTTGGGTCGGTTCCACATCTTGGTGGTTCAACTGTTGATTTGAAAACTTGCAATACCTTCCAGGAGTTTGCTAATGTATGTTGTCATAGAAACTTATGACTAGATGAGCTTGCTTTTATGTCACTTTAGTATTAACATTTCAACTGCCTGGGCAGCATTTTGTGTGATAACCATATGCTCTTGGTAAACATAGTACTCGTTTTTGTTTCTTCCTCTCAGGCACATAAATTTCTTTCTTTTATTTCATTTTTCTATCAGTTATAATTACTTTAAAACTCTCTTTTTTTTAAAAAAAAAATTGGGCATCTATGGAGAAATTATTATACAGTTTATGGCAGGATTCGGGACAATAGATACATTTCATTACGGCTGATATGACATTTTTTTACTTGATGTTGTTGGAAACATGAAATTTGAATTGAGAAGAATAGAAGCTTGAGTTATGAATAAGTTCAGGACATGTTTCTATTTGTTATTACATCTCTTAAATGTGGGGGCTTATAGAAACTCAGAAATAATATGTAGATGTAGATTTTGTTAGGCCTCTACTGCCAATTTTTTTGAAATGATTTTTTTATTCACTACTCTTTCTGTTCTAGATTAATGTGAAATAAATGAGCTCATGTTGTTATAAACTCCCTTCATGTGCAACTTTGAGGCGCTACTCTATAAACTCCATTCACGTGCAGCTTTGAGGCACTACTGTATAAACTATCTCAGTCCTGCCACCAAAACAACCATAGTTAAATGTTATGCCACCCCTAGAGGCCATTGGAACTTATGAGAATGCAGAAAGTGGCGAAGAAAGTGTTAGATGAGGAGGTATACAGGCGATCAACACTAGCAAATTCATCTTCCCTAACCTTTGTGAGTTAAATGGGTGGTTTACATTTTGAGCTGGTGGTTTAGATTTCTAAGCATTTTTTTGAGCTGTTGTCTTTGATTAGTTGTATTTTAAGTAGGTCATAGGGTTGTTTATGCATCTTTAGTATAAACAAAATGAAATATTGAGGAATTTGGTTGTCTATGTTTTAATTTTGTATTTGGTTTTGTTATATCCAACCCTCCTTCTTAGGAGTTATCTTCATTCATTTTCTTAGCTCACCATACTTGATATGTGTAGGAAGATTTTGGTTACTAACTTATCCACGAACAATCATATAGCAAAAACATAAGGCATAAGTTGTCCATCGATTTCCTTTCATGAGCATTTTTCCCGTGCCTTAAAAGCCTGATTTCTAATCCTTTGTGTATTGCTAAAAATCATTGTTACAAGTGCATTTATATGACAACTGAATAGAAAAGTTATCTTATATGAATTGTTTGCTTGAGGTCCCTTTTCTCCTATCTTTCCTCTATGAACCCATATCATTGTTTTCTCTTCTTTTTTTGTTTTCTTTTCCATCCTTTCTACAATGAGTACATGAATTATTGTTTGTGACATTGAACAAATTTAGGTTATCTGGTTTGGATCAGTTTGCTGAACTATTTGTAGGAAGCATGCCATTTTAACCATCGAAGGGAACCACCACCACAGACCGAGAGGGCCACCCGGAGGGGGGAATGGTTTTCTTGACGCTTCTATCTCTATAGAGGTGCTAGAGTCTGGGCCCTCAAATGCAGGTTCCGTTGGGGAGTATTTTACTAGATCAAAAAGGGCATGGCTTCTTGGGAAAGTTTTAGGACTTGAGTACCCAGGCAGCGATCTCGAAGCTATTCGTGGGTTGGAGGAAGAACACAGGATGATATTTTCTTCTTATTATTTGAGTGAGATTGGTTTGATTGCTTATTTCTTGGCTTTGGGAGACTTCCTTTTGGGCAGTTTTTATAGGTTGTTTTCGGGTAAGGGCATGTGTTGGGTATTGATTTTGTGGGTTCTTTTTGCTCTGTAAAGGTTTTGGGCCCCTCTTTTTATTCGGGTCGTCTTCCCTTCTTGTCCCTTTGAGCTTCGAATTTTTCATGATGAAATAAAATCATTTTACTTTTCAAAAAAAAATGAAATCTTTCATTTCTCTCGAAATTATAAGTTTCATCAGTATTCTGCTCCTTTTATGAGAAAATGGTTTGCTTTTATATATCATCACTATCTATATTTTTTTTCAAAGATTTTTGTGTTTCAATTCACATTCTTCATGATGCACTTCTCCTCATGTCCAATATATTGTATGTGCTCGATGTTTTATAGTGAAGAATGATTGTTCTCTGTGCTGTCATGAAGGGTATAGCTCTTAGTATGTTAAGTATTTGTTGCTACTAAATTGATATTAGGGGATGGTGTTATGGAGCTATTATGCAGCAATTGAGAAATTATTGACATCTTGGTTCAAATATACCTAGAAATTAGGTGCTTGTTGTGGTACCTTAAGCCCGATAAAGGCGTGGTACCCGAAATCAGTTGGTTCGATAATCAAGACTCATGTACAGGTTGAAATTTTAATTTTTTTTTCTATCGTAGTAATGCAGCGTTCCATTCTTAGGGATGTGAGATTTGGGAGTTGTTTTTTCTGAGCTTTGTTCATCCGTCAACCATAGTCATTTTACGCGCATCTGCATCATCATCATTCGTTTCCACCACTTGTTCATTTTTTATTAAAAAATGAATTTCATGAGATGAAGTTAATTTATAAGTAAAGTAAAATCTAAATATGTAGTATTTACCTTGAATAACATGATAATAATCTATTAAATTACTTAATACGGGTACCACACCAAAAAAAAAAATCAGAGTACCACAGAATATTGTATGTTCTCAGTGTTGTCATGAAGGGTATAGCTCTTAGTATGTTAAGTATTTGCTGCTACTAAATTGATATTAAGGGATGGTTTTACGGAGCTATTATGCAGCAATTGAGGAATTATTGACATATTGGTTCAAATATACCTAGAAATTATGCAGTTGAAGAAGTATTTGGTCTAAATTGGTAGGGATTATTGAGGAACATTTTTATGGTATTTCATTATGCACAAGCTGGTTTATCAGACACCTTTATCTCATAACAATTTCATGGGTCTTCCCAGACTGGCTTTTAGAGGTGGTGCTATTATAAAACGTTTTAGTGATGTATATGATTGAAAAACATTGATTTTGACAGGATGTACACATGAAATCTCACTTTCTTTGTGATCTCTTAAGTGGTAGTCAAAGATATGTTGCGACTTTCTCAAGTGGAATGCATTGTTTTGGAGTTCTCTATTCCCATTTGAGTTCTCTTTTCGCGTTTATTATCAATTAGGTTTTTTGTAAATGTTTTATTTGCACACACACTTTGTTGGCTTTGTTCTTGAGTATTTCTTGTGCTCAAAATTTATTTTAAATTATGAACTGGTGTGTTGACTAATTAAAAAAAGAGTCACTATTATGTTTTGAACTTCATTTTAAATGTTTGGTTTTTATGAATTACAATTAGACATTGATCATTCACAAGCACATAAACTCTATTAGTCCTCACACGAGGTACCAATTGGTGCACTGCAAACAAAAAACAAAAAATTCTACGGAATAATTAAGAAGATATCACAAAAACTGTTTTCCACTATTATTACCATAAGCTTTTTAAACCATCATTGTCATGAAGTTCACATACTAAAAAGGCCGCTATGATGTAAAATTTTCACTCTCAAGAATTATAAGCAGGTAGATAAAATTTTGATATGAACTTAGAATTTGTGTTTTAAAAGCTGTAGGTAAAAAATTGTCAAAATTTGACACTCATGGTTTACTTTTTATTCAACTAAGAGATTTTACTAAATTTAATTCATTGCAAAATTTTTTTTACCAAACCTGTATCATTTTGTTTCTATAAAATTAGGTTGTCATATAGGTGAATACGATTATGATAGCAAGTAAGTAAAGTGGTGTAAATGAAAAATCCCTACAAAAATTGAACACAAATTAAAATTTTCCCAAAACCAAAATATCTTTCCTAACGGTTAGATAAATCAATCACTATACACCATCATTATCTTATCATGTATCAATATAATTTTTTTGAAACAATGTAGAAATATAATTGCAAGTTTATTAATTTATTAAATAAAAATATAAAAATGTCACGAGCATGAAAATTTACCATGAATAATATTATTCCGTCAAAAAAAACATGAATAATAATAACAATAAGTGTTTTACTAATTGAAATTATATGTTTTAGTAAATATGTAATTGTATTATTCCATAGGCGTAAAAAATTAACCGTGCATCGCACGGACAAAGAGGTTCTATCCTAGTGTTCTAGAATTTCAAGGAGAGCAATCTTATAAGGTATTATGGTCATCATCACTCATTCATCAAGAAAGATACCCAAAACTCACTTTTTGTGTTGTTGGAAGTGGAGGAATATCACTACCAAGAGGAGCCCAGATTTTGACATAATTTTCTAAACCACAGGTAGCTAGAATAGGCATGTGGGGATGGGACGCAAGTTGATTTACATCATCTGCCATTAATCTCACTAACTTAGCGTTTTTCTTCTTCCAGATGAATATATGGCCACAATCAGAGCCACTCATCACATATTCATCATTTGGGCCAAAAAAGTTCACTCCTTTAATTGCCCCTGTGTTTTTATGGCCCTCATAAACCTGTGCGGCACCTACATGGTTCAGATCATCTGTCCCTTTGTTTCTATAGCGCGGGTAAACCCATGCTGCATCTACATTGTCCAGATCATCATGACATTTAGCAGATGAAGGTGAAGAACCCAATTTTGCATTCCTCTCAAATAGATAGATGAGGTCGTCACTATAAGAGATAAGTAATTCACTTGAGCTAGAGTAAGCCATTCCTGTGATATGGACACGATATGACCCAATTAGGTGATGAGGACAAAAATATGTCTCAAGCGGTCGATCTGATTTTAATGCTAAATCCCTCCACTGGCATCTCCGTATGTCGTAAAGGCGTGCATATTCAGCAGATCCACCAACAGCAATGTAATGTGGATTTCTAGGGTCAATCGCAATGGAATTCAACTCTATAATACTTGGACCATACATTTTCTTGCTTATCCGTGAATAACAACGGAACAGTTTTGTAGCAGAACTAGTTCGTAAATCAAACTGCAAAAGAAACAAAACTAGTAATTGTTAGGGGATAGCATAAAGGAATGCTTCAACATGCAATGTACTGTAATACTTGACTAACATGTTGAACAAACCCATCTTCACCACAACTATACAATGTGTGGGGACTTCCTGGCTCCACAACAAGCTTGAATACAGAACCCTCGTGCTTCCCCAACATTGTAGTGATAACTCCACCATCCTCATGGAGAAGACCAAGCCTTACCTGCAAAGGAAAGATTAGTTTCGAGTGGGGGTGATTCCAGCAGACTATTTAAAATAGCAAACACTATGAATTGACCAGATAAGATTTGACAGCATTTTGTAAACTTGTAGCAATAAGATTTCACCAGATAAATTTTAATGACAACAAAAGAAACCAATTTTTCATTTTCCTTTCTGGTTCTAACTATTGAAAATATATTAAGTCAAAGAGCAATGAATGAATATTTGATGCACACTTGCACAGATTTTTTACCTCACCATCACCAGCAGAAGTTACAATTTTGGAGTCATCAGTGAATGGCATGAATTTTGTCTGGTAAATGGTTTCTGAGTGGCCAGAAGGATAAGCAAACAATTTGGTTTTGGATGCCCAATTCCAACACATGACTTGTCTGTCATCAGAACCCGAGACAAGAAGGTCACCGGTGGAGTTGAATTTCGTTGTATTTACACATCCTTCATGACCTTCTAACTTCCCATATAAACTCAGGTTCTTAACAGTGGCCTGCAACAAATCAATAATAATCACACGTAAAACAGTTGTTCCAATAAATTTGAAGTTAATAATCAAGAACAAAAGCAATCAGCTGCAAACAAACATAATAGTTGTTCCAAATAACATTGAAGCTACAACAACAAAGTACCATTATTTTAGAGATATTTAAGAGCATGAAACCCCTACACGTATGGGTACTTCTTAAGTACATATTAGCCAAACCAAAATTAAATATTTCTCATAATCCCCCCCTTTTATATATTCAAAAATGAAACTCGTATACGTATCACACGTCGTGACACCAATCTACATCAATTCACATTAGCTTTCTTGATTCATGCACAAAGCTTCATTTCTCAAATATGCAAATCAGACATTTTTCCATAACAATGTATAATTAATTAATTTTTTTATTGCAAGGATATTTTGTACCCAATACATCACACGTATCTAATATCTATGCAACACAATTCAAAAGACAAATAATCATACACAATAACATTGACGTTACAAAATCTTAGAGATATTTAAGAACATGCAATCACGCAAATCATAACTGATGTAGACACAATACACAAAATCTTAAAGTTTCAATTTTCACTGAAAAAAATCACTTGGGGGTGATCAATCAGAGGATTTGGCAAAGGGGAAATATTAACAGCAAAAAAGAGAGGGAAAATGGGAAATTGGGAAAACCTCTGAAGCTGTAAATCGACGAGCAAAACTGGTGGGATGAGACGAGCCAACCTCTCTACTGAAGATATCAGTGAAGCAAGGTAGAGGTCGAGATCGAATACGAGTAATAGCGTTATTAAAGTTACGGGAATTCTCCATTTCTATGGATTTTCAGAGTCTACTGCGTCTACTTGAAGTTTGCAAAGGTGGGGGAAATGTTGAATTACAGTGAATTGAGTCAAGACGCCAACGTTGCTGCTTTTATATATACTATTTCCGAAACAAAAAATGGCAACTCCAACAAGTGTCACTCCATCATTCTATGTCTTTCTTCATAAGTTTTCTCGCTCATACCATAATTAGTAAGTAGATGATGTCATTTTAATATATTTTAATTTTTTAGTAATTTAAATATGAAATTATTTCATATTTTTGAAAATAATTAATGTATAAATATTTCATTTAATATTTTTTAATGACTTTAGAATAATTAACAAGAGTCAATGGTAACTTTTTTCAAAAATAACTATTATATTAATTTGACATTTAATGGTTTTAATGACATTAGAATAATTCACAAAAGTCAATTGTGATTTTTCTACCATTAAGATATATGCATGACAAAGTTTTTTTTAAATGATTTGGTTATTTTTTATATTACAAAATAATAATAAAAAATGAATGTAATATCTTACATTCAAAATAAATGATTGAAAAATAGTTTTAAATGATTGATTTGGAAATTAACTCAAAAATTTTGTATTGACTTAAGTATGTTTATGGTCCCTCTAAAACTAAGGTCTTTTAGTTTAGGTCCCTATAAATATTTTCTTTTGCTATACACCCTTATTTTGAAATAATATGGAGGGATAAGCCCATGTTGTTACCTTTACCAAACGAACGTGATGTTGCATATTTTAGTTGGACCTAAACTAAAGAACCACGATTTTAGAGGGACCTAAACAAAATAACCATGATTTTAGAGGACTTGAAACTCAATTTGTATCATGTTTTAGGTCCCTATAAAATCAAGGTTCTTTGGTTTAGGTCCCTCTAAACGATGTAAGGTGATGGCAGGGGTTGAAACCTCAGTATTATTTTGCATTTAGGGGTGTATAGCAAAAAAGATATTTTTAGAGGGACCTAAACCAAAAGACACAGTTTAGAGGGACCAAAAACATATTTATGCCTTTTTTATTTTATGTTTCGTATATACATCTAGAAGATTAAAATGGTTTTGGTATATTGATTCAAAGCATAAAAAATTAGAAAAAATAAAGGGAATAAAATGTAACTAGGATAAGAAGAAAAAAAATTAAATATGTGATATACGTATTTAAAAAAAACATGAGAGAGGAAATATGAAAAGGTATGATATATACCGATAAAGTACTCTTATTTCATCTGTGCATTGTTTTGAATTTAGGGTTTACTAAGTTTTTTTCCTGTGTTGAACTAAAAAAATATTTTTGTTATATCATTGACTAACCCGGAAATTAAAGAAATTTTAATCTTCTTCTGCACCATTTTTCCCAATGGTAATCACGTTCTTGTTGAAAAGTAAAAGTAAAAAATATCAACCAAGAAAAAGAAGAAGAAAAAATTCCCCAACCTAGATCAACCCTGATCAAGTTGGGGGTTTTGATTTTCTCTGATCAACACATTAAAACTAAATATTCATGATAATTGATTATAAACTAAACTCATGAAAACAATATGGAAACAATGTCAAATCAAATCAGGGAACACAAGCAACTTCAGCCAAATTATATGTAGATATTTAAAAAAAAATGGACGACTAACTTACCCTAAAAAATGGACGACTGACTTACCCTAATCAAAGAAATCACAGTCGTTGAAAGAAACTTAAGCCAACATTCCCTTGCTTATAGATCTAAGGAAATGAGATAGCACAACAAGGTTGAGTAAGAGATCAAAAGAACCTCGCCAAAGCAGATAACTTAAACAACAAGAGGAATCGTAGAATATATGTGATGAACAAGTAAAATTAGTTGATTAAGATACATGAGAAAATACATACTTAAACCAAGTTAGCCCTAGCATCGCGGCTTTATGAGGGGCAGCTTTATGAGGGATTGTATGGAGAGTGGAATGAATCATTTCACCTGACGGCGTTGGGGAAGAACTCGACAAGAAACCCTATTATGTGTTTGTGAGGATAAGAAAACGCATATGAGAAATTTATAGGCGAAGGGTGGGCTTTTTTTGTAAAACATGGTGGGCTTTGTTTGTGACCCATGACATGACATTGAGGTTAATGTGTGTCTTTTCTTACTCTTTATACAAGCACCCGGGTCTAAATTTTGATTTGTACATTAATATGAAAGTTAAAATTTAGATGGAAGAGTTAAAATTAGAACAAAATCATCACCGCATGATTTATCGTAACAACCAATCAACAAAATCAAGGATATGCAAGTTTTACCACAGTGTCCTATAATCTTACATTATATAACCATCAACCTCGAAGATCAACTGACACATAATTATTTTACGTTAAGCAATAAATTATTTGGAGAGTTTTCAATAATATCAAATTATATAATAAAATTAATGAGTATTTTATAAGTAAAGTATCTTTAAAAAAAGAGTAAAGTATAAATGTCAATAATTTTGTCTTATTTGAAATTTATATATCATAAAATAATAGTTGTTAATAGATTTTTTTTATTCATTGGAAAACATGTTAATAGATGTTTTTTTATACATCGGAAAGCTAAATGACAAAGAAAAAACTACAAACTAGCTAGCTGATCCCTAAGAATAAGGATCTCCAACTCCCATGGAGGGTCATCCAAGAGGCACCACGCCACGGACGGAGAGGAAGCCCCTCTTTTCGCCAACCAATCCGCCGGAGTGTTACAATCTCTACCAATACTTCTCACCGCCACCGACCATTGATGCCCCATCAACTCATTAATATCCTCCGGAATGGGCAAGAAAATCCTACTCTCCTCATCTTTCAAGGCTTGAAGAAGACCTTTGCAATCCACATTCCAAATTACCCTCTTGTACCCCTTCTCCCACACTAGCTGCAACCCATATTTCAGAGCATATGCTTCTGCGAGCAGTGCATTACCTCCCATCTAATACCCATGGAATCCAAGCCTCCAACTTCCTTGCGAGTCACGAAGCACACCGCCCCAGCCCATACAACCTGGATCGACCCTGAAAATACCATACACACACAGGTTCACCATACCCTCTGGCGGAGGCAGCCACTTCCTGGTCATCCAGAATGCATCATCATCGACCCCCTCGCTCTCTTCCATGAACCGCACCATGTCATCGTGCTCATGACAAGTTTTGAGCCACGCTTCTGCAATCGACCAAGGCTCCTCATCCAGAACCATATTACACCTCCACTTCCGAATTCCTCATAGTCATGCCACAAACCTGATGCCAAACCTCCCTTGAGCATGGCGGCGCACCCAGTCCTTGGAATCTGCCACTCCAAAACCCGGCCAGATTAAAGCCCCAGATTTGAACCAAATTTCGTGGGAGTGCGGGCAATCTCTGGACTGTGTAGAACATCTTCCTCTACTGTCGAACATTGACCGCAACCTGCAGAATTGGACAAATTGCCACGAAATATGTGGGAGTTTGTTTGGATCGAATCGTGCAGCACCGTCCACAAGAAGTTGTGAATTCGCTACGGAATTTTCATGCGCCAAACCCACCTCCAATCTGCCATGGGCGCCGAGGACGGCTGGTTTCCCCTGTAAAGCCATAGGCAGTGGCAGATCTAGGACCCCAGGGTCAGGGGGTTCAAATATTTCAAATGAACACATCGGTAAAAATATAATTAAAAACAACTTTAATATGTTTATACATCAGAAATCATACAAGTCATAATTGTCCTCTATGTGATGTCATATTCTGAAATCATTGAATAACTTACACTAACACTAGCTATCATTTTTTCTCTCAATCGAGGGAAAACTGAATAAAATGAAATCTTACATAAAACTTGCAGAAAAATATAAAAAACGACTTTCTCTTATCACTTTACTTACTAACGAAAATAACAACCAAATAAGTAAAATCAGAGGAAAAAATATTTGTCACTTAAAATTTTGTATCTGCAAATATTTATGTATATATGCACATACATATGTATGTATGATTCTTTAAAATATATATATATATATATCATTTTAGTATCACTTTTGAGTTTCAATAATTACTTCTTAGATTTCTAGGGACTGCAATTGAACTTCTATTGTGTTATACTGAGTTCATGCTCCTTCATTTTGTTTATGTTATTGGTTGCCTACAAATGAAATTACCAAGTTTGACAATTTCAGTTATGAAAAACTTTACGAAAAGAACCACTTATGGTAACCGTTGAGTATTGCAAGAGAATGAGTCATTTGTCATAAAAATAAGCTATCTATTAACTACATAATAATATAAAAAAGTATACAAAAAATACTGAACAATTTTGTTAACCAAGCAATTGGAATAGCCAAATAGGGATATTAACCGCAGTGCTTCAACTCATTGCTATTCATGTAGTTAGAAAGTATTCACTCCTTCAGTGGAGATTACATGTCATGATGATGATTTCAATGCAGATTACTTCACCTATTCTCAATCAGCATTTTGCAAAATATGAGATCTTAGTTTAAATCGACCAACTGAGGTGAGAAATCTAAACTGAATACACTAGAAACAAATAATATTCTCATTGAACGTTTCCAATTCAGTAAATATAAGATAAATGAATAATTCGATTGTCTTCAAGAACTAAGTAATTAACTTGAAACAGTTCTCACTTTTCAGTTGGGTGGCACTTAGGGTAGCGAGAAAAGAGGGTGAGGGCTGAGTACGCGTGTGTGTGAGAGTGTAAGAGGAGTAAGTGAGTGTGGGTCTTTGGTGCAAATATGTGCAAAACTTGGTCTACTAGTATAATTTAAAATTTCCAGGGGGTTCAAAAAAATATTATATAGGGGGTAAGTGCAAAAAAAATATTTGGAGTTCATCTGAACTCAGGGGGTTCAGTCACATTGAAGTGGCTCCGCCACTGGCCATAGGTATGCGTCTTTAACCGTGAAGCAACCTATGGCACTGGAGTTCCAAATCAAAAGGTCTCTGCGGTTATGATTGATATGAGGCGCAATCCGCTGCAGCTCTTGGATACAATTATCTGGTAGACTAGTGTAAATGTTGCTCGTATTCCACTCCCCCCTGAGATCAGAGCTATCACAGAAAGGGGATAGGAGCAATGCTAGAGATGCTTGACAGAACAAGAGCACATCATCTGCGAAAACATATGAGAGATTGGAGGACCTTGTCTGGATATCCTAATCGGCTTCCAGGCTCCTTCATCAACACGACTTTAAATAGAAACTGAGAGACGCTCCATGCAGAGAACAAACAGATAGGGTGATAGAGGATCTCCCTGCCGAAGCCCTCTTCCAGGCTTAAAACTTTGGTAACCGAGACACATTTCAAAGAATAGAGATCTGAGATGTTTTAAGGACACTAATAGTAAATATAAAAATAAAATTATTAAACATATAACTTCTTAAACTATCAAGATATGATGTCAAGTCTGTCAAAAAAAATATAATGTCACGTAAACTTCAAGAAGTTAAATCTCTTTCTTATATGATGTCTCATAAGTTACTATATTAAATAAAATAAAATTCATATTAATATTTTTAATTAATTTAAGAATTTAATGTGGATGTTTTCGACTTGAACATGATTGCCTCTAAAGGAAGACACATGTCTTACATCAAAAAAGAAATCTCACTTTATCAAGATGTAGACGAAAGAATTCTTACACTCATTTCATGTTTTTAAAGTCTACCCCTTTTCAAAATGATATGCAAATGGATATCAGAATATATGGGTTGCACATGATGTCTGCTACTGCTTGTATCATAATGTATTAACAAACAAGTTATAGTGTTTGAAAACTCATCCATTCAAGTTTAAGGTAAACGGACATGCATAGCTTTGACATTTGGTACATCGGAATGTGACATTTACCATTCCAATGAACATAAATCTATGTTTTTTTCTTATCCAAACATACTCTTTAAGTCTGTTAATCCAGTTAACAAGAAAATGCTTCAACTCAGTTAATTACAGAACTCAGAATAATCCAGGGACCAGAGGGCGTTCCCTTTGATCCTCTTGGTCGCGGACCTGACGCTGGTGTTGCCCATGGAAGGATCTTGTCCTGGAATGGACTGGACTGATTTTGCATACACCTCCCCAACAGGTTTTGCTTCTATTTGTTCCTCTTTTCTAACCTCTTGTATTTTTCCTATCATATCATACATTGCATGATAATATTTCTCATGTCTTCTTTTCAAACATAGGTCAGAACTGTGTCATCCTAAGGAGTCTGCATCGCCGCTTAGTTATGTTGAGACCGAGCACATCTGTGGAAGGCCTTTGGGACTCAGATTTGACAAGAAAACTGGTGATTTATACATTGCTGATGCATATTTTGGGCTGATGAAGGTGGGGACTCAGGGTGGTTTAGCAACATCTCTTACAACTGAGGCTGAAGGGGTGCCGCTGAGATTTACAAATGATGTGGACATTGATACAGCTTGGAACGTTTATTTTACAGATAGCAGCACAAATTACCAGAGGAGGTAGGCTAGTTAATCTTTTACATGTTCACACAACACCTTCTGAAATTGTCATCATTTTCAATACTGATCTTACATTCTTTACTCTGGCTGGGTCTGTTGGTTCTGACTTGTGCTGCAATTCTGCATGCAGGAACTTTGTTCAGCTGGTTTTCTCTGGTGAGGATAGTGGCAGGGTTTTGAAATACAACCCTGCCACTAAGGAAACCACAGTTCTTATTCGGAACATTCAATTTCTAAATGGTATTTCCTTAAGCAAAGATGGATCCTTCTGTGTTCTCTGAAGGGTCAATTGGACGGTGAGTCTAATAATCTCATAACCCTTCCATATATCAGAATTACAAGTCTTTTCTGTAGGGAAAAATTTAGCATTATGAAGGTTTTCATGGCAGGAGTTCTTTGCCATGGAAATGATACTACAATTGCTATGGAAAGGTTTTTAATCACTGGTTTAATATTCACTTGGTGCATGTTTGGAAATTTTTTCATAATTGATTCTATAGCCATAATCAACTTTGAGAAGCTACTTTGAGTAGCTTCTAGCTTTCTGAATTGATCATGAGAAAGAAAATTTTAGTGCTGGTTATCTTAGTTTATTGGTTTATGGTTATTGTTGTTGGCAGATATCATTGAAAAATGCTAGAAAATATATCTACCTTGGTTATAGGTTCTTTTTTAGAATAGACATTCAAATAGTGCAGACACCCTCCAAACACCTTATTTTCTCTATATCTCTCTGTTTTAATCATATTCATCGTATATCACATCAATTACTTCTCACTCTTCTCTTAATTTCTCACTCTAGGTGTCTGTTGGGCCTACCAAACATTTTCCTATCAGGAACTCATGTCAAAGTTATTGACAACTTCTGTCTTGGTATTGTATTTGTATTTGTACCTTATTCAGGTTACGCAAGTACTGGCTAAAAGGACATAAAGCTGAGACCTCAGAGACATTTGCAATCCTACCTGGTTTTCCTGACAATGTGAGAGTCAATGGAAATGGTGAATTTTGGGTGGCTATCCATTGTAGAAGGTATATGTACAGTTACCTGAATGCTATCTACCCAAAGATGAGAAAACTCATTCTCAAGCTACCTATTCCAACAAGGATTCAGTACCTGCTTCAAATTGGAGGCAGGTTCCATGCACTGGTTGTTAAATACAGCCCTCAAGGTAAAATTCTGCAGATACTGGAAGACAGTGAGGGCAAAGTTGTTAGAGCAGTGAGTGAAGTGTAAGAGAAAGATGGTAAACTCTGGATGGGAAGTGTTCTAATGCCTTCCATTGCAGTTTACAACTTAACATAAACAAAACAAGGGGCTTTTACAATTACAAATATATGGAGTTTCTCTTGAAGAAAAGATAGAGAAAAGAAGAAAGTGTTATGAACAGCAGAGAAGAATGTTACATTACAGCAAAGAATCTTTTTATTACTGTATTTCCATTTCTTCAGCAAAATTAATTACTGATCAATGCCTAGTTACAAAAAACCTTCAACCCCACCAACACAACCACCTATGAAATTGGAGTAGCAGAACTATTTGAATCTGAATACATGTAAGCACTATATCTTATGACGGGTAGAGAGAGTACTAGAGAATCTATTGCTCACTCGTCTAGGACTCGAATCCGCGAGAAGAAAATAATGGATGATGAAAGAAAAAGAGCAATACAAAAATGTGGGAAAATCACACCCATAGCAGATGACTAGTATCCATTCAAGCTAGATGTCCTTCATATTTGACTTTTTGAAATCTTTTAGATCTCCACCAATATGTGCATCTGCATCAAAGCATGTGCAAGCAGAATGTATTATGACATAGATGGAAATCAGCTATAAATTCAGCTTAACTAATTGCAATTATTCAAATTGGCATATACTATTCATGCTGTCATGTTTGCCACTTAATGAAACCTGATTTATTAGCTAGTCATGTGAAATAAGAAGCTATAATCCCACTACCTTGTTTAAAGGAATCAAGCAAGGCAGAAAAAAAACGTGGGTTTCTTCATTGGCAAGAGGAGAATCTAGAATGCTGTCCAAAGGTTCCAAGCATCTTGCATGCTGCTTCCAACAATTTTCCTGCAAGAACATTCATTTCAATATTAAATCAATTATAAAAGTACCACGGAAGAGATAAAGAAGTGCTTCATGCACATTAGCACGTGAAAAGATATTTACAACTCACTACAAGGGAAAATCATAATTTTCCTAGGCGATGTACATTTTGATATTGTAAAGATGGAAACAACTATGATTGAGCTCAGAAGCTCTTTGAATATGAGGAAAGTAACGAATAAATACATGATCAAAACACATGGATATGGACATAAGATCACAAAAGAGCCTGTTCAAAAAAAAAAAGATCACAAAATAGCAAGGCTAAAAAGAAAAATCTTGGCATTGGTTGTAATAACTAGCAAAGCCATATTACTTAGACCAAATGCAAGTCACTAGTCTCTGGATCTAATTTCTCAACGCCAACAAATTCCATCGAGCACTATTCCAAGCGCTCAATTGAAGGGATTTGACTCTTCTAAAATGAGGCAGAGTAAAGCATGTCATCACAGTCATTAATTGAAAATTCAACGATTGTGATTTAAAGAACACCGTAATGTGCTAAATCCCTATTGAAGATACTAGATAGTAGTACATAATACCTATTCCTTCACTCACTTCACTAGATTAGGTTTTCTACCCCAAGGGAAGCCAATGTCACATTTAATTAACACACCTCAACTTTTCCATTTACAATTTGAAACCACAACACCCAAAACTAATCTCAAACCATAACTTCAACTAACTTCCCCAAATTAACACCAATTTAAAATCTAATTAAACAAAACTATGTAGTCCATTCAGCAAGGTTAAACAAACCAAGAAAAGCAAAGTCCACTAAAAACCACATGTAGAGAAAAAAACAACATACCTCTTCTATGCTTAACCACCACTTTAGCGGGTTGACCCGTCTGCGAATCGGGTTTAACCTCCTCCGGCGCCTCCTCCATCGGAAACAAAACCCCGTCAATCCCCTGGACCGAGATCCGGCCATCGGTAAAGATATCCGGGTCGAACAAATAAGCCGACCCGTCTCCATGGCCGAACTTGACCGACCCATCAGCCTCCTTAGCCACCACCTTGTGCGGCAACCGCAGGGTATCGTAGTTCACCTTCCCGAACCTTCTCACCGCATTGTACATGCTCTCTTCCGTCTGATACTCCGGTATCAAATGGTAGTACATTATCTGCTCCGGCGCACCCGGTTCGCTCAGCTGCTCCGTCGTCAGCTTCGCCATAGCCTCATCGTTCGGAGCTAATACAGTCAGAACATAACCCTCCGACACCAAACGACCCATCTCGGTAGCCAGCGACGTAAGGTTCACCAGAATGTCAGCCATCTCGTTGTACCCGCCATAGTGAAGCAGGGTTTGGATGAAATCCTTCACCTGCGCCTCGCCGTTGAAGTGGTGGTGGGGGCCACCAGGGCCCGGAGCTGGCGCCGGAGCAAGAGAGGGTCCTGGGGCAAGAGCTTCATAGATTGGGAGTGCCGGCGAGGAACCGGGTTTCGCCGCGGGAGGTGTTTTCTTCAATCGGTGGGTTCTGGGGTCAACCTCCGGCGCGGCCTCTGGCTTCACGGCGGTAATGGCGCGGAGATTCCGTCGGCGGTTGAATTCGTCCTCGACGGAACGCGGAACTAGAAGGCGAGAGATTCCATGTATGACACCATCGGGTCGGGTCACGACTTCCGGGTGAGTTACCGTGACCCGGTCGACAGTCCAGTCTCCGGCGGTGAGATTCTTCTTGAGGCGGAGGTGGTGGTTGGAGAGGGTGAGATGACGGGTCGACCCGTGTGGGTAATCAGATCCTATTCGGGTCGGAATGACATGAAACAAAAGCAGGGTCTGGAGGGAGTGGAGATTACCGGGTTCGAGGAGGAAGCGTTTGAAATCAGGGTCGAGGTTGCGTTCCAGTGCTTCGTTGGTGGGGGCGAAGATGGTGATGTTGTGGGCGGCGACGGTGTCTTCTAGCTTCTGCAGAAGCATGGCCTTTTCTACAAGCTCAGCGAGTTCAGTGTAATGCGAGTCAAGAAGAGCAACCAGGACTGAGTTGGAGTTTATCTGACTCGTTGATGAAGGTGTTTTTGGATTCTCCGGTAATGCTAAAGTGGGGATGAGGAGGAGAAGGAGGAGGAGAGGAACTGTGAAGCCATAGATGCGGCCTTCCATGGCGGAGTCAGAGAGAATGCGGTGGAGTGGAGTTGAGAGTAGTTCGTACAGAACAAATAAAAGAGACAGGGACAGAGAAAAGAAATGGTGCTAGCCTGTGATGTGTCTGTCCAGATACTGATTTGCTTTCATGTGAGGTTGGCATTTGTTTTTGTTTGGTCTGGTAGGTAAATAAATTATCAAGAATGATATCATCATCATCATATAATATAATATGATTTAACACATACTTACAGGTATTTTATTATAATTTATTCCATTTTGGTATAATTGCATGTTGTACTTGTTGTGTGATTTTAGTTTTCTAATAACTTTTTAACTAAGTTTAGTCCTCAACTTATGTTATGGTTAGTATTTTTTTTCCCCACTAGTACTAACAAGAAAATAGCACTAATAATAGAAACAAAAATGTGGAATGCAGAGTTCAATGGTAATGGAGAAGAGGTGGCGGCATAGTTTAGCGCGAGATGAATTAACTTGACATAATTTGGTTGTGTGTGTCGGTTGCATTGGAGAACTGATAGCCACGTGGCGTGTTCAGTTTGGAGGAAAAGGGGAGAATCAGAAAGTATAAGAATGGGGTCCAGTAGCCAGCTGCGATGCAGCTACGCAGAGCTGGAACAAGTTGACCCAAAAGGAGAAAAAGAGGTGGAGTGGAAGCAGCTGAAATAATAAACTGTGGTTGCAAAATTAGCTGAATGATAATGGAGTATATGTATAATGTATCTATCAGCTTCAATGAAGTTAGCTAGCTGCCAAGGGTAGTGGAGTGTATCTATCAGTATACATCAGTGTTGTCAGTAAGTAGGGCAACTGAATGATGATGTTACGGATCTCTCTCTGCAGTATGATACATTTATGAGCATTTAGCATTCAGTCAGCGGGTGAAGTAAATCTGCTGATATTGTGACACTTTAATTATTACTAGTGGATCCCACTTAACATAGGGTTCTCTTTCCAAATTGACAGAAGTTTCATTCACCTAAAACACACTCACACCAAGAAAAATGAAGGAATAGAATAGATTACGATCCTTTGTAAATTCAATCAAGTTTTCTTGAATTAAAATTTTGTTAATCCATAAAATAGATTACGATCCTCTCATAACTACAATCAAATTAGTAGAATCCTTTTTATTAATCCATAAATTGAAACTAAGAAAAATTACTCCATATAACATTCAAAATAGACAATTTTAGAAATATTGCATCAGCACCATCTGGTGCACAATAGGCCAAGTATCAAAGAAAAGAAGAAAAAGGACACAAGAAAATATGATTTGCATAGAAAAAGAGTAGTGATGCGAAGACTATCATGAAACAACACCATTTCTTGTAAAATTTGGATATTTCACTATTTTTGTTGTGGCGAGTTTACCTAGTTTAACATAAAACGAGTTTACATGCAATATAACTCAATTTAGTTGCTTAGACTTAAACCTAGAGTTTAACAATCCCGTGAGTACACTATTTCCACAATCACAATTTTTCATCGAACGACTTTGGCATCAATGGTAAATTTAAAAATAGTGATTTATCTCAAGTATGAGTACGGCACTTTATGTAAGAGTCTAAGAGAATGTCTATAAATAAGTTTACAAGGTGAATATACAATCACATAGGTTCCTAAGTTTCAGACGAGAGAAACCACCCGCTGCCTTTTCTAAGTTCTTTATTTCCAGTATCACAATTGTTTGCCATCTTCTCAGGTCAACAATGGATTATCACTTGCCTGGCAGGTGCCAGCCTATACGCAAATGCATCGGAATTTCATATACCCCAATGGGCAATTCTATTTCTACCTTACCTGATACCATAGAAACATTCATCAGCACAACATCCTTAACAACGCTCAACAGAGTGAACAAATAGGCAAGCAATGTAATGGTATGAGTATGACTATTATTAGAGCATAATGTAATCAGAGAGGGGGGGGGGGTCAAACCCATGTCAAGGTTCCAGGGATATATAATTGAGCACACATTTCATTCAACAGCAAAACCCTATGGGTATAAGATACCATAAACATGCTTATGAAAAGCCATTGTTTATGAAAAGGATTTTGTTCTGATGAGTTTCTAATCATAACATGTAGGATATTCACATTAATCACAAAATTCAGTATAATTAAGATTTACCTTTTTGACAGAACAGATATCAGTTCATGCAAATCCTTCTATATGCTTAATTTGAACTAGAGCCTGCAGCACAAGATGCTTTAGTGTTGTTGTCTCTCACAAGACCATCCACTTCAGTATCTGTCAAATGCTGATCATTTGATCCCTGAACTGAACCATCCTCTAAATTAGTTGGAGCAGAATTGCTACTACTTCTATTATCCCTGGTCTCCAGGCGTTCCATCATGCGTGAAACAGTTGCAATCCCTGCATTAACTTCTCGCCGGACTTCAGATCCAAGATCTGACATAGAGGTGTTACGAGAGAACCATCTCTCCTTCCACCCTCTGGTGCTCTTGGAAATTGAATCTTTGTATCTGAAAGAAAGGACAAAAATGAAGTTCAAATTACAATGGGAGAATTCCTCAATTGTATCACCCCCACATGCTATATAAAAAAGTCACTTCCTCCACTACCTTGTTGACACAGCATTTAATTTAGATTTCAGAGATTCTGAAAATGACTGCAATTCTGATGGCCCTGCTCTGTCTTGACTGTTTGGAGACGACTGATTGGGAGATCTTCTGTCATATGTTTAAAAACATAACAATTAAGAACATCTAAAGCTAGAAAAATATGCAACTAAGAATTTATCAACATAAACAAATGATGATTGCCTATTGATGTAAGATGATCCCTGATTATCAGCAACAAGAGCAGCAGACCCAGATCCTAAAACAGGAACCTGGTCAGCTTGAACAGGAGGAACTAAAGTTAGTTGTGGTGATTCTTCTCCAGTTGCAGGAGTTTGAGACAGAGTGGCAACAGCAACTGCTGGAGCTGGTTCACCATCCCCCCTCTGATTTAGAGAGGAAGAAGCAGGGGCTACGGGAGGTGAATTAGGGTGAGTTGAAAATACCAAAAATTGTGGACGGCCTTGAGCTGATGACCTGTTCCTCTGGCCCTCCCTTCTAGCAATATGACGTGCTCGCCCCATTGCTGCAGCAGCAGCTAGGTGTTGGATTATTCGCTCTTCAAGATCAGCATCATTTGCTCCAACTGGCAACTGCAAGAGAACAAGAAAATCACATAATGCATGAAAACATCACAAATATGTACCCAGACTACCAGCATAAGGAAACTACGAACATGTTGTAACTCAAAATCTCCCAGTGTTGGATGATGAAATATTGCAGCATTTCTAGATGGATTGAACCTAACGTTCCTCTCTCTTTCCACAGCCTCAAGCAATTCCTGACTGCAAAGTGAGTAAAACAAACCAAAAGTATATAAATAAATGTTGAAAACCATTAGTAACAGAAGCTGAAGAACCAAATAACCAATAACCTTGTAGGATCTTTGAGACTGATAGGCTGCCAACACATGGGGCACTGGGAGCTTCTCTGACACCTATAATAAAATTTAGAGTTCATTAAAAGAGTCAAACCCTACAGACACTCCTAAAACCTTCAGATGAAAACTGATCTAATCATCTATTTTATCAGTCAAGATATTAAAATAATAGATGGTAATCCGAACTAGAATCTGAATATTGGGGATTTCAGACACTCCAAAAATCTTTAGGGGTAAATTGAAGATTTCACATTTATAAAAAAAACTAGGTCAAAACTAGAAAACCGTTGACACCCCAGTAGCCCGAGCTCAAAATTACGGAAACACTCCCCAGCTATCTCAAGTCTCCACCCTTGGATCATCTCTCCAGCCTCTCTCTGATGAACATCCAGGCCCCTCTCCGGAACGACTCTTTCTGATGTCTCTCCAGCCTCTCCACCTCATCCCTATCCTACTCTGATTTGTCAGGTAGGCTTACTGCTCCATTGTTTGTTTGTTTTTTCTTTCTCTTCCTCTCTGTTTTCTCCTCTACTAACTCTATTATGTTACTCCCCTACAATCATGGCATCCCCCTTTCAACCAGCCAACACTCCAACCCAAAAAAATAAACTAAGCAACATTTAATTAGGTGTATGTTTTTGTTAAGACCTATGACCTTTGGGATAATTGGTTGTTTGACATGGTATCAGAGACTCTGTGACCAAGTGGTCTAGAGTTCGATCCTCCCCCCCCCCATTATTCTAATAAAAATGGAATTTCAACACATGGTGGGTGGGCATGTGCATTATCCACACTTCAAGCCCAAGTGGGCTCTTGCGTGAGGGCGTGTTAGAAATATAATAAAAAACAATTCATGTGGCCCTTACCCAACAGCTCAAGCTTTTGGGATAATTGGTTGTTTGACAACCTTTATTGCTATTATGAATATGTTATGAGTTTTAAGTAATATTTACCATTATTTAGAATAAATGTACCGCTATACAGTTTTGGGGCCTACCACTATGCGCCTCTATCTGGGATTGATAACTATTGATAAAAGTTAACTTAAATTAAACAGTAAAACAAGGTAGAAATATGAAAATGTTAGGATCCGAAAATGCACACCACATACTCATCACTCTCGAGTAGGGGTAAGTTAGCAACGAAATATCCATATTTATAGACTTCACAAGTCAGAGTATCAATACTCATACTCAACAGTAAAATTTTGAACTCCAACTTATAATAAACAGGCAAGAGGACAGTCCAAAACATTGCCTTTATTCTGAGAAGCATTTCATCTGGACAGCAATGAGTACGATCAAACCCAAGCAGCAGGGCAAGTATACATGGAAAAGGGATCAAACCCAGCCGTGCTCATTTATGGTTTATAAGGGCACGACACCTGACATTTTGAGAACCTTGAATAACCATACATCAAGGCAACAAAGAGTGCCTCACACAATTTTAATGCAATGACTTCAAGGACTATACTCAAAGGGGGGCGTCTGAACGGAACAGTTGGAGTTGCTGGTATATGAATAGAAGGTCACAATGTCATTTGTTCAAGACATTGAATAAACTTTTTACAGATGCATGGTAAGATTCCCTTGACCACGCCATGGAGAGAGCTTTAAAGTATCCGGTTGCTCTTTTTTAAGGACAATATTAATTAGTCAGAACAACATGTCATAAGCTGCTAGGACCTAGGAACTATTGGCAATATCATACTCAAGCCATTTCACACCTTCATATTCATATTTCCAATTTACTAAAAGCAAGAGCAGTGAAAGTAAGCCTCTACAAACACGGATATTTCCATCAAACTTCGAAGAACACAATCTCATGTAGTAAATTCTTAATACTTAGTCTTTCAGCTAATAGTAATAGCTCATTTCAAATTGGGGATTCACCTAACTCTATGTACCACTCATATAAAGCCTGTTTTCCTTCAAAATCAGGTCAAAGACGTTCTAAGCTATCATCAAGGAACACTTGTTTATGTGACAGTGAAGCAGCAATAATAAGCAATCAAAACATCAATCATTCCATATACTGTATAAGAATTATTCTCCGAACTCCCAAGACAAACTCAAATTTAACAGACAAGGTAAAGTGGCAATACCATTCCAGAATACACTGAAGATGAAACTCGTGCTTGCAACCTGTCACCTGCATAAAGAGTAAGATCAGATTGTTCAAAAGAATGTACAGACCAATAAAACCCAGTTAAATTCAACACCGATAAGAGTCATACCGTAGAAGGCTCACTGTCACAGAAATCCTCAAGGCATATGCTGCAAGCATCATCACAAGCATCCTGAATTCCACCCTCCACAAACGCAGCAGCAGAAGTCAAATGAGCCTCACTCTTGGTAGTTTCATTCTCTTCCATCACAGGAACCTAGAAAAACAGAATCACAACACCACTTTATCATCGACCAAAAACACCGAGAAAAATCCCAATCGAATAACCACGAATCGATCGAAACGAATAAACGAGAATCGGATGAAATTGAGAATCTGAGGTGAGATAAAATCGATCGGAACAGTGGTAATTACCTCCATGGAGAATCGATGCGAAATCGAGAAGCAGTTGAAGGAAACCCTAGAGAGAGAGAGAGAGAGAGAGAGAAGAAGTGTGTGTGATGAGAGTGTGTTTGTGTTTTGGGAAGAAACAAAGCTAATCACGGAGCTTAGCTTGGTCTTGGTCCACCACTCTCTGTGATTATGACGCGTGGCATTCTGACAGAATCTCTTTGACGAGTCTTTCCTTTTACGCGCCATTCTCTCGTCTCTTCTGGGTCTGCGCATCCACTCATAGGTCATTAAGCCCACCCACTCACGGTTTGACACCGTTTCATTTTGGGCTGAATTATTAAATCAAGATAATTTTATTTTTATTTTGTGTTGAAATTGAAAGTGTAAAAGTCAGTCTATCATATTTTAGAAATAGGAAAAAAAATTATTTTTATTTAAATTAATTAGTTATGGAGGAATATTTTTATAATATGATTGATTAATAGTGTAAAGTTTTTGCCTTATATGTGCATTTTTTCTTCAAATAAGTGATTTTCATTTATTTTTTGTTGGCAAAATTAATTTTGTTTTGGATAGAAGAAAATAGTTATTCCTTTGCCCCTAGAATTATGTTTAATAAGAAAATATACTTTGATATTAATTAATGTATTAGTATTCGCATTCTCATGATTGTCACGTTTAGGTAAGTATTTCCCAAAAGCAGATCAAGATAAATTCTCTAGAAACATGGATGTGTATGTTCTCCCACCAATGTTAAGGTATTTGAATATGTTTCCTAATCAAGGGGTTTTACATGACCTTATGAAATTTACCATTTATTGTCCCAACTTCGGTGAGAGCTCCACCACGTGTCCTGCCGAAGACTCCTTCATTTGAGGAAATCACTTCGTCAGAGTCAATCGAATTACTAACCACTCTTTTCTCATCTTCGGGCTTCGTACCGCCCCCTGAAGTGCCCCCTAAAACGATTGTTTCACTTACCATTGTCTCATCTGAGTAGAATCATGGCCTTTGGGCACTACTTACCACATAGGATAATGAAGGATGATCTTATTATGATACCCCATAGTGCTTGGATGATAAATCAATACTTAGGTCTTCCTCTATTGATAACCTTACTATCTCTTTCGCAATTGAGACATTGATTTTTGTGGCTCATAATGACGGAATAGGAGAAGCAATCAACAATTGAGCTACATAAATTCCACTCCCGAGCCTAGTATCATCATCTAGGCAGATAAATGTTCCCATTATATTTGCCACCTTGATGAAGAAATCATCATTACATGCTCCCAACAAGACATTTCTCAGTTCTAGCCACAACAAATAGATGGGGACCTAAGAATATCTTTGTTGTTCTTAGCTGTTCAAAAACATTCCCCCCCCCCCAAGGCCCCTCAGTAGCCCCCAAGGCCAAACCTTAACTCGTCCCAAATGGTTATGAACTAATGCTTTGTTTTGATTCCCCCTCAAAGAGGCAATTGCAATCTTACATACCCTCCTTCAATCTTCGTACTTCATGATATAGCTACAATCAAAATCAGAGGCTAACTTCTTCTTGCTGCTCCTTAGGGGTGGCTTATTCTACTTCTCTTGCCACCTTACCACTCTGCTTGCGTGGGGTTTATCCCCTTGTTTTAGCCTTAACAACCTCAACATGTCTCTTCTACTTAAGGAAGAAAAAAAAAAGGAACCGTGCCATTGAAACCCTAAGGTGAGATCCATACATTTTCTTTCCATCAAAGTGTTTAATGGCATTGACAACATCCTCCTTCTTCAAAAATATGACAAAGCCAAATTCCTCATCTTGGTTCTTTTGGCATAAACCCCCCTTAACTCTTCATATCTTGGTGAATATTTCTTTCACCTAATTATAAGTCGAGTGTTCCACCAGCCCATCGATGAAGAGGGTTTTTGCCCTTTCCAAACCTTCTTGCTCCTCACCTTTCCTTTTCTTCCTCACCGGTCTTAAGGTCTCTCCTTCCAAGACTTGGAGCCTTGTAGATGGCCGGAAGTCTCCACCACCTATTTGCCCCCCTTCTCACTCTAGTTGTTGGATGTCTACAATGGTTAAATTAAATTGTCAAACAATCGCATGGCCATCTCAGGATGAAACTCCTTGAATAAAGGGCTCATCAAATCATTAATCACGCTCTGATCACATGACCACGATTCATCCACCTGATTTGGGTTCCTATCTTCTTACAATTCAAGGACACAGTTGAACGAGCCTATAGTCATTATTAAAGTCAAAATAGTAATTAAAATCATTATTTACCAAAAAACACAAATTGCAGGACGTTTTCATAAAAAAAAAAATCAAACTTCAGGGTCAAATTCAAAATTAAAAAGAGTATTACTAAATAGACCGAAACGAAAAAACCGAAAGTTGCTATATAAGTGAAGCTGGTGACCATTAATGAGGATTATATCTAATAAAAATACACATGCCCTTCGTATTTGATTCGATTTCATACTACCACGCATTATATGTGAGGTAATCTTAATAATATATAAAGTTCATCCACCAAAGTGGGTCATAATGCTTCATAATTTCCACATGTCACATCTCTATTGGTTGGTTTCAATGAATTTCCACATGGCCTTCACTGATTCGTCCAAATCCTTGAATTTTGATTGGTCGAAATTAATTAGTACTCTAATAAATTAATCAATAAATATTTAAATCAAACAATTAATTTATGAGATATGCACTATACACGGTTTAATCACTAATAAATTAATTGATTGCACTATACACGGTTTCATTTCAAACATTTATGAGATATGCTTTCATTTAGGAAATTGGTTGACAAAAACGTAAATTTGAAATCAATGAGTTATTTCTTCAACAAATTAAATTAACATTCAATGCCTTATTTCCACATGAACATAAATTTGAAATCACTGACTTATTTCAACCACACGGTTTTGAGAAAATGTTTTTTCCACAATAATATCAAATAAGTCAATGATTAATTTTTGGACCAAATCATTGACTTATTTCTTGAAAAAATTAAATTAACATTCAATGCCTTATTTATTGAAAAAACGTAAATTTGAAATCACTAACTTAATGTATGTAACCACACGGTTTTGAGAAAATGAAATGCCTTAATGTAATTGAGAATCCTACTAACTATGCAAAAGGGTTGTACATCATATAGAAGTATCAGAACAGTGAAGGGAGTAACATATGATACTTTTAAGGAAGCATGCGATCAATTGAGATTGCTAACAGATGACAAAGAATATATTGATGCAATTAAAGAAGTCTCTGATTTAGCTTCTTTAGAACAAATGAGGAAACTCTTTGTAAGAATGTTGATGATGAATTCAATCTCAAAACCTATTGATGTTTGGGAATCATGCTGGCTACTCTTATCAGAAGGCATTCTACACCATAGAAGAAAAGAATTGCATAATCCAGGTACGAAATTTTACAAGTTATATTATTAAGATTTGAAATGTTGTTATAATAAGTTAATTATTACTTGGATTTAATTTAATTGAAATTCATAACTTTAAAAAATCACACTGCGCAATATAATTAATGAATTATCTGTGAACAACATAAGTTATATTCGTTACAGTTAAAAATAATTTGTTAATCTTTATTCTCGACTGTAGGCCTACGAATCGCAGATGCTGTTTTGAAAAATTTATGTATCATTGAAATTGATAAGTTGCTTCAAAGAAATGGTAGGTCATTAAATGATTACCCATGTTTGCCAACTCCAGAATATGATGAAGTCCTGCAATTTGACAATAGATTTATTGTTGATGAACTAAACTATGACAAAGATGCATTAAAGGTACAATATGAAGAGTTGCTTAGTATGCTTACACCTGAGCAAAAGTCTGTATATGAGAGGGTTGTCACATTTGTGTTGTCAAACTCAGGAGGCTTCTACTTTTTATATGGATATGGTGGAACTGGAAAGACTTTTGTGTGGAACACTTTATCGGCGTCACTTAGATCCAAAGGACTAATTGTTCTTACTGTTGCTTCCAGTGGCATAGCATCATTACTCTTGCCTGGAGGCAGAACAGCTCATTCTAAATTCTGCATTCCATTAGATGCTACAGAGATCTCGACATGTAATATAAAGCAGGGAAGTCTACGAGCAAAGCTTCTACTTGCAACAACTCTTATTATATGGGATGAAGCTCCAATGTTGAAAAAGTATTGTTTCGAAGCTTTAGACGTTACACTCTGAGATTTAATGAGGTCGAAAAATGAAGATAACGCCCATAAGCCTTTTGGAGGAAAAGTAGTAATACTTGGAGTTGATTTTAGACAAATACTACTTGTAATAACTAGAGGAAGCAGACAGGAAATCGTCGAATCTACTTTAAACTCTTCCTCATTGTGGAAACACTGCAAAGTTATGAAATTGACTAAGAACATGCGCCTAACCGCAGCTGAGACGGCTGATGAAGCAAAAGAAATCAAAGACTTTGCAGATTGGATTCTTAAAATTGGAAATGGCGACCATCCAGATTCCGGAGTAGGAGAGTACGAAGTCCAAATCCCGCCAGGTCTGCTCATCCCAAATAGTCCTGACCCATTAATGGAATTGATTAGATATACATATCCTGACCTTGCGCACAAAATGAAAGACCCTCAGTTCTTTCAAGATAGGGCAATATTGGCCCCTACACTAGAGGTTGTTGAAATGATAAACACATACATGCTTGGGATGATAGCTGCACCAGAGCATGAATATCTGAGCTCCGACTCTGCCTTGCGATCTGATGAGGATTCTGAAATCCAAGATGAGTGGTTTACCACCGAATTTTTGAACGACACTAAAAGTTCATGAATGCCTAACCACAAGCTTTTATTGAAAGTCGGTACTTCAATAATGCTTTTGAGAAATATAGACCAAGTAGCAGGTTTATGCAATGGAATCAGGTTAATTGTGGACGAACTTGGTGAACATTTTATTGGTGCAACTGTTATCACGGGAACAAATGTCAATGACAAAGTGCACATTTTAAGAATGGACTTGGTTCCTTCTGATTCCAAATTTCCAATTAAATTCAGAAGAAGACAGTTTCCAATTGCAATATGCTTTGCTATGACCATAAACAAGAGCCAAGGACAAACACTATCTCAGGTTGACCTCTTCCTTCTGAGGCTCGTCTTCACTCATGATCAGTTATATGTAGCTCTTTCTATAGTACGCTCAAGAAAAGGTCTTAAACTTTGTATACTCGATGACGGGGGCAAACAACAAATCAGTACTGTAAATGTAGTGTTTAAGGAAGTTTTTGGAAATGTTTGATGTACACAACACAATTACAATTACAATTATTTATTTCATTTTTCTCTTCATCTATCTTTACAGGGTTGCCTTATATAAAAATAGCTTATTTATTTATTAAAATATTACAACATAAAATTTTTGTTGCAACGTATGGGTTACGGAACTAGTTTATAGTGATTATTCATACATCATATCATATGTGAGGTGAGGTACTTCAAGGTAAAAATCACCTAGAATCTTGGGTAGAAAAAGACGAAAGGGGTGTGGGTCAGGTTTGCCTGATATTACATTGCCCATAAATTGAGCTCAATGATGTGGTTTTTCAATGTACATTAAAAGGTGGTGAGAGAGTTTTCCCTCCGTTCCAGAAAGTTTGTAGTTTTTTATATGATTTTAATATTCTAAAAAGTTTGTTATTTTAGGATGTGAATGCATTTTTCACCATTTTTCTTCTATATCATTATTTATTAAGCTTTCTCTATTCACTATATTTATTGCAATTCTTGATATAATAATTATTATACTTGGAAATTAAACATCATAAATAAGGACAATCTAGTCAAATTATACTATTAATAATTACTTTCTTACTCATTGTGTCACAACCTTAAACTACAAACTTTCTGTAATAGAGAAAGTATGTTTTCACTACTACATATATATCAACATGGATTAGGATAGGAAGTCAGTTGATAATCTCAATTATAACATTGTATCTATTTTTTTCTTCTTAAATATTTAAACAATTCACTTATTTAATACATATAAAGAGATATACACATAAAACTTTTAAGTTGAAGAAACTTGATAAGCTCTACCATTAAGAGAATCCTAATACTTGTCTTCACAAAAAATGACGTGGATTAGGAAAACGACCGAGATGTGAACATTCATTAATCATTACGTTAATACCTTGATCTTAGGCATCAATATAATCATTACAGTTAATATAACAATTAATGATAATTACATCAAACATTCACTTAACAGAATTGCAAATTGCAATAACATCACGGTTCGCTTCCCCGGTTTGATGCTCCGGTTCATTATTTTGGCGCTGAGAACAGCTTCTCCAGAAACCGCCCCCATTGAACTGGGCCCACATCTCCGCCTCTAACTTGGCCGTCTCCGCCGTCTCCTTCGCCAGTTGCTCCTCCAGCGTCGGCACAACATTCACCGCATCAGACCCAACCACCTCGTTGTTCTGCGGCTCCAACAGCGCCTCCTCCTTCTTCTTCTTCTTCATCTTCTTCTGTTGCAAGCTTCGCTTTCTCCCGCGCATCGCCTTCTTCACCAACCCCGCCGGAACCTTATACGCCGCCAGAACCACAATATCCATCACCGCGCAAGGGACACAGCAGCACACCGCTGTAAACTCCGCCGTCGCATTTCCGGCCACCTCGCCCGCCCTCCGGCGGCGGCTTCCCGGCGCGGCCTGCTGTTGGCGAGACATTAGGAAGGGGAAACACCAGGAGAAGATAGGTGGGGAGGGTAGAGAAAGGGGAAACTAGAGAGGAGGTGGGAATGGAGGAGGCTTCTGCGAACGCCGGCGATTCATTTCTGCGAGAACGCCGCGATCGGTTGGGAAAGAAGGGGAATGGGGAAATAGGGGAAAATGGTTGGGGGAGCTTAAAAGGAGGGATTGTGTGAATGAATGAATCAATATAGGAACCAAAAATGAGTTGGGACAGTAATAAATTGCACACCATGTGTTGTGTGATTACTACTATTTATATACCTGAAAATGTTTTTTTAACAACAATTCTAGCTCAACACTTTTGGTCTTACCTAATAAGATGTTGTACAAGTGGTATATAGTTGGACTCATTAAATATTTAGTTCAGGATTTGATTTTTTTTTTAATGTAGGATTCGATCCTTGACGGTGTGTGTTGAAAAATATTTTCACTTAACCTAACCTCAAAGTCTCTAAGAATTAGTCTTATGGCTACTGGCTACTGGCTATGGCGATATCTTGGAAAAAAAAAACATTTTGGGAGAGAGATACCAATAAATTTACGGTTAGTCGAAAGTTCAATCCTTTAAAAATTTGTATGAAGAAGGATTTGTTTGGGGTAAAATTTAATCACTTAATGTGATTTTAGAAGCTCGAGATGTTTAGTTTTATGATAGTCCGCTATGAGATACTATAGTAATATAAAAAAAGTCTATATAAAGAGATGAAAATAAAAGAAGATAGAATAAAAAAATATGAAGAAAGAATACATGAAAATAAGATGAAAAAAATGTGTGTAATAAATATGAAAGTTGTTATATGCCCTTTTCACCTAAATACTCAAAATAAAGAAAAATGAGTGTTTCACTTCTCTGGATAGATTATTATATAGTTGGTACTTGCTAGAGGGTTAATTCAATTTCATTAATAATTTTAAGTTTTAGGCACTTAAAACTATTTTTTAACATCATAACATGTACGCGCATAGTGAAAAACTGAAAATTACTTCATAGAAGGCCACGTATTTTACTAATTCAGTTTAATTGAAGTTTATATACTAACTGACTAATTGAGTGAATAAAAGTGAATTTGATCCTCCGTGTTTTCGAATGGAGTAACTTATAGAAGGCACGTATTTTATTATTCTAAGAAATTGTTGGAAATGGGTTCTCTTCCTGCTTTCACTATCCACCTTCTTTAGATGTAAACATTGATATTGATATTTGCATATGTGGATGAATATTTTCTTAAAAAAATCATGTGTCCTTCTATATTTTCTGAAAGGCATTCCCCTTATTCATCGTACTTCGGATGCTTCAACCAGTAATGAACAGTTTACAATAAATATGTATAAAAAGCTGTGCACTAAATGTAAAATCACAAGTAACTAATTTTGTTACATCAAACAAAAATAAACGTATAGTAAAGTTCAAATAATATAAACGCAAATTCATTATCGAATAATGTGAAATATTCAAAATAAATATTTAGATGAGAATATAAGCATTTGAAATGTAAAAATATGTAGTAATAGAGGAGCTAATACTTTTCATTTTACTTTTGATATTTGAGCGTTTAGGATTAGAGCCTTTATTATTTTTTCTATTAACTACTTAACTTTTTTGTATTGAGAGTGAGAGAATTAACAATGATTAGAGCAGCTCAACTACTAAGGGCGACCACCTATTGAATGTGATCTCTCATTCCATTTATTTTTTTCAGAAATCTCTTACAGGATCATCTGTTACAAGAGGAGCAGAAAAGGAGCAGTCATTGACACAGTATCAGTAAGTACACAACTTTTAGCTGTGGGATACAGCAAATCAACACTTTACTCAAATAGAATACAAGGGGTGAGATGGAGGTTGGAAAAAGTTGTATGTTTTTTTCAGCATACAAAAAAGTTAGAAAAGAAAGGGGTTCTCAAGCAGACACAAAATGAACATTAAACAAAACAACAAGCTATAATTATTAAATTGGAGGATTAGTTACACAAAGCAATAGTCTAGGTGGCATGGGAAATGCCTTCCAACAATGATTTGGTCTCCACAATAGATGCTCTTAGATTTTGCATCTGCTCCTCTATTTTCTCAAACATGCTTGAACAAGACATGGAAGAAAATAAATTGTTTCTGATGTTGGCAGCAATACCCTTGGCTGTCTGTAACTCTTCTGCTCTTACAAAATCTATTTGTAATTCTTCCCCAAGAATCTTCATTTCAGCCTCCTTTAGATCATGTTCAAAAACATATTGGTGGAGTTCAATGATCATATGCTCTATTTCAAACATACCATCATCTCTAAACTCCAAGAGCATCTCTTTCTCTTTTGTCACCCGTTGAAGTGCAAGCTCCTTCTCCTTCATGTTCCTCAAACGTTGCTGTACATCCTGTTCAGCAGCTTGTATCTGACTCTCTACATTTGCCACCTTCTTGCTTAGATTTCCCAGTTCCTTTCTTGTAACCCCGAGTCTTTCTTGTGAAAGCTTCATCTCTGCTTGCAGCTTCGATTTCTCTTCCTCTAACTTGAGTAATTCGGTGGCTTTACCACAGAGATGCAAGTTTTTCAATGAGGAATCTATATTCTGCGTGTTATCAATTGCAAATAGAACCTTCTCACCCTCGCGTTTTCGATTCTCTTCCTCCAGTTTGGATTTGATGCATTCAATATTTTTCTGTAATTCAACTTCAGACTCTTGATTCTTCTTTTGAGCATTCTCCAACCCCTGTTTAGAAGCTTGAAGAGAAGCCAACTCCGTCTTCTTTCGGTCAAGATGGGATGTCAAGTCGTTCACTTCAGCTCTTGCCCTTGTTTCCCGTTGCTCAAAATAAGAAAACGATTGAGCCAAGTTTGATAATGAATATTTGAGGGCAGAGAACTTTTTATCAACTAGAGTTCTTCTTTGTAGTGCTTCAGAAAGCATAAGTTTCAAGGATTCAAACTGCTGACGCTTCACCTGAATATCCTGTTCTGTCATTTCAATTTCTCTAGAGAGCTTATCAACCTGGACTATTGCTTTTTCAGCGCAACCAAGTGAATCTAGAGTTCTCACAGCATCTGAGATTTGCTCATCAACACTTTCAAGTGTCTTTCTAGCACGATCTAATTCCTTCGATAATTTTTCCTCGGTTAGATTCAATACCTCAATGTCCATGTCAGAATCACTCCCCTCCTTTAAAAGCTTTTCTTCATGTCCATCAGTCTCAAGGCATAAATCAGACCCAGATAGAGTAGGTTCACCTCTATCCTGTGCTTCCTGGGAAACAGTTTCTACTCTGGAGTTTCTTTCCCCTTCATCAACTTCAACTAGCTTCTCCATGCAGTTCATTTCTCCTTTGGTTTCAACTCTTTCATGTCCTGTACATGAAAGCGCTCTTTTAAACTCATCCCTCTCCTGCATGGCTGTTTCATACAAACTCATCAGCTTTTCGTTTTCTTCATTCAATTCCATAAGCTGGTGCTGGAGATTTTTCAACTTATTCTCCTCTTCTCTTGTCTCAAGAAGATAGCAACCATTGTCAACCTTGGGACCTGTTTCTTGAGCATTCTCCCCTTTAGTAACATTTCTATTGTTACTTTCCGAAGTAGCTTGTTCATATAATTCAATTAATTTACTATTATCCTCAATCAAAGCTTTAAGCTTCATTCTGAGTTCATCATTCTCTTTTGACAGCATAATTGCTATCTCGTGAGCCTCTGCTTCTCTTTGACTAGCAGCAGCAATAGCATCAACCATTGTTTTCAATTCCAGTTGGTCATTGATGTTAATGACAGGCATATCAGTTGTTGATGGAAGGTCAATTTGCTCCCCTCCTTTAGTTGTTTCACTTTTTTGGGATTTCTCTTGTTGAAATTTTGCTTTCAAATCTTCAACATCCCTGCATGATAATGTGTCGTGGATAAATTATAGCACTAGTCATCATGAAGAACAATAAAGAGAAACACATGGCTACACAGAACAAAGTGAAGAAGAAAATCTGCCAAGAATCACTTTTAGCTAGACACTTGTGGGAAGAGAGAGAGAGAGAGAGAGAGCAAACAATACCTTTCCAACTTTTCTTTCTCTGCAAGGCAAACCTCTAGCTTCTTTCGAATGGTGTCCATCTCTGCCTGGTTTTGTATAGCCTGTCAGTGTCACAGATAAGGTTATATTAAGTAGGAGAGCCAGTGACAGACATTCGATTCGTAAATTAAATAAAGTAGAAAACAGAGTCAAACAAAAATAATCTAATACCTGAATGCGGAGAAACTCATTTTCTTCCCTAAGAGAAGACTGCCAACGTGATTTTGGACTTGGCTCCTAAAAAATGAGAATTAAATATATAAACACAAATTAAATAAATAAAAAAATTTATATATGAAAAATAACAATTACGAACAACTAAAGATATATGATAAATGAATCTTCCAATGTATAAAAAAAAAGATATATGATAAATAAAGAGATGGGCTTATTATCTTTTGACATGTCACATTTAAATAATGACTAGACTTCCGTATTTAACATCTGACCATATAACAAATTGACTCATGCACCAAGAGGATCCACAATTTAAAGAAGGTGGGAGGAGGGGGGGGGGGGTCAATTTGTCAGACCAAGCAGGAATTATCAATAAAAAAAGTCTGAGATAGGCCTTCACCCTGATCATCTCTAATATAGAAAAAGGGTATGAAAACTAACAGAAGTAGTATACAAGAAAGAACATTAAGACATAAAAATAGGGTAAATTCAAAACTGCACTCCGTATTCTAACAGTTGAGCTTGAGCACTTAATCATTCTTCTTAAACCGTACAAGAACAGTAAGAGGCATCCTTTTTCAAGAGACTCAAAATATGTCTACCTATATTTACGCTAGAAATCCTAATTCAGCAAGATCTTATTATGTTAAATTCAAAAATTAGAGTAAGGATATTCATGAAAAATGAGTACAGCACTCATACAATCTGCTATTCTCAAAACCTTATAAATCATGGTATTCACTGCATAAACATCTATTTTTAAATAATATTTCATGGCATTCGCTGTTTAAAAAATGCATATGAATGCAGAAAACGATTATTAATCTTACAGGTTTTGACAGAAGATCACCATCACTTTGCACATCTTCCATCACCAAGTCAGAACTTGTTTTCTGATATTTGCAAAAGATGAGGTCAACAAAAAGTTCGCAACTCCTTTTTGACAAGAAAAATTAATAAAGTATAAATGATTACCAGATCTGGTCCATTCATCAATTTCCAATCTAGTGCTTCTAACAACTGCACATACAAGTGACGAAAACATAATCAACACAGGGAGGAAACTGACTGAAAACATATATGAACTAGTACAAAAGCATCTCTTCCTACCTTGTTTTGGAGTACCATGATTTGTTCATTCATCGCTTCCCGTTCACCTCCCTCATAAAATGACTTCAACCTGTCTTGAAGATATGTAAGCATTAGCAGCATGACTTTATTAGAAATATATTTATAATAAATCACAGAGAAGTCACAGGTAATCTTGCACTAGTTTGTTTGTAAACAAGGACTAGTTGCTTCTGTTGGCAACACCAGAAGGCACTAGTCAAAATTCTTGATTCAAACAATATGCATATTAGTAGTGATATAGTTGCAACCTTTCTTATAATAAATCAGTGTATACTAATATGCATATTAGTCAAAATTCTTGCTTCAACAATATGCATATTAGTAGTGATATAGTTGCAACCTTTCTTATATACTAATATGCATATTAGTATGATATTGTTCATCTACAGATTTTTAGTCATGTGGTAACTAAGTCACTTCCCAACCTTATAATAAATCAGGGTGAGAATGTGAGATAGTTTTGTTTGAACAGGAGATGAAAAAAAACAATGAAGCTATCCAAAAAAGAAGATTCATGAAGTACATGCCTTCTAAGTTCTTCTTTCAGCTGCAAATTTTCCATAGCAAATCTGGTTACTTCTTGATTTCGATCCACCTGGGCTCGCAGGACCTCAATTTCCTTTAAATGCTCTTCTTTTTCATTCAGCAAGTGTGTCTCAGCTGAGATCTTCCCAGAAGCAACTCCTTCCAACCTTTTTATTCCAGCTTCTCGAAAACGGAGCCTCATCTTTAGACCTTGTATCTCGTCTTCCCGTTGTTTGGCCTGATTCATCCCATATTGCAACCATTTAATTACCACAATATGTGCATTAAAAATGTCAAGAACTATGATTAATGATATAACAGCAAAAGAGAATATGATAAACTTGAAATACTGAAGAACTAGGCAGAAATACCAAGATAGAGGCTCTTTGAAAACCTTAATTCAACATAAACTAATAAAATTTTCTCAAATAAATTCCCACTTGGATTAAAGGTTTTTGTCCTCCTCTTCAATCAAACATTCAAATAAAACCGATATAACATAGCATTAACAATTATTCTACTTTTCACAGATACCAGCTTCATGGCCGCTTGATTTTCTTCTCTCAATGCCTGCAATGCTATGTCTTTGTCCTTTTCCCTCCTAAAGGCCCCAACAAGGGCAACTTCATAGTCTTTTTTCTGTGAAAAGAGAAAGATGTGTATCATCAAACATAGCAATGGGAAAATGGATGATTTCTCAACAAATATATACCTCAGAAACCCTTTTAACAGAGGTCAATGGACTGAAAGATCCTTGAGCGCCACCCTCCCACTTGAAGGATCCTGGAGAACCGGGAAAGTTAATTACTGAAATGTCATTATCCTGAATTTCTCCTCCACCAACTTGACCTCGTAAACGGGATAATTCTTTCTGAAATAAATAAAAGAAAAATTAATTGCATTACAAGAACATAACTATATAGAAATCTGTTTCAACAGCACATTTTGATCAATATTTTTGTTTTAAAAAAATTAACAGGGTGCACTGTCTTGTAGAAGAAATGTAAAAGTACAGCCTTGCTCACCATTATACTTTTTCTGACAAGCAATTCATTGAATTCAACAAGTTATTCATAACGGCATGAAAAATCAAGTCAATGAAATCTAAGTTGATGGAGCTTTTTCACTACCCTTCAATTGCAGATGAGAAGTGAAAACAAACTCCTGCTCAACATTATACTTAACTGATAAGCCATGTAATAAGCATCTAGAAAGGCATTAATTAACTCAATAATAGGCCAACACTAGAACCAAATTACTTAACCACTACCTTCCTGAGCAATATAAAGAAAACAGACCAGACCAACAATATTTAGTGCGGCTTATAGAAAAAAAAAATTGTGCAATGAAAGAACTCAGAAAATAACAGAAGAAAGGGTTAATCAAAATTAGAGTACCTTAAGTTGTTGAATTTGAATTCTCATGGCAATGACATCTCCAGATGCATCCTCATTTACAATGGCCTAGAGAAAAATAATAATATAAATAGCAATTAGTAAAACTGTCTGAACAGGTTACCCATATATCGCAACTGTTTAACAAGCTCTCGTTAGTAGGGTCGATGATTAGAGTTTCTCTAAAAAAAAATTCCAACGTTTTTTTAGTACAAACTTGGAATAAAACAGTTATTAATTCTACTGTGTAATAATTAACTGCTAGCAAAAAATGGAAGCACATTAATAAATAAGCACGAAAACGAGAAGTACCAAAGACATACATTGTTCTTAATAAACTTGGCACGTTGTGCGAACTTCAATGTGCTTAATGTCTCGAGCGAACAACTGCAAGGGTTACTAAATGTCACTGATATAGAAGAAGTAAACAAAGAAAACTGAATATGACTAAGAAAAGAAACTAGCGAAAATTCAACAGTAAAATTAATAACCCAGTTAATAAGACTCTAGCAAACAAACACTGAAGCTTATTCATTCCTGGTTCCCATTAATTCTTTATGCAAAAGAAACCAAGTCCTTAAGCAAAGATAGTATGAACAACAATAGAGGAAAGAAGTTCACTGACCAAATGGATGGGCTAATGTTTGCAATTATGCTGGTTTTTGAATTCCCTCCAAGAGAATCCTGAAAGGACGAGACAGATATTTATCATATTTAAATGACAATTTGCCTAAAATTACAAAGAAATTTAAATATCATGTGAAACACTCTTGCCAGATGTTTAAAATTACTATTAGGCAAGAATATAGCTACAAGGCTCATAAAATTGAGACCGTCAAAATTTGTGCAATGAAAATATCCTAAATATATGTATTTTATTTTAAAACACTGATATCTGTTGCCATCAACAACTGAGATTTACCACCGAAGTAAGCAACTAAGCACTGACCTGAAGTAAAAATGTGAGCTTTGAATCACGGTAAGGAACGTGGTGCGACTTCCCGTTAGATATACTTACTAGGTTCATAATGACAAGCCTGCAATTATAATTTTAGGTTAATTTTTTCAGGAAAACACCATAATTGAAACAACTAGTTGGAACTATTGTATATTACTATAATAAACAGTAATTTCATATGGTAATTCGTATGTAAGGGTGAGGTAACCAACCCCAAGGTTGAGAGAGACTTGTTGATATTAGTAGCTTCCTTGAGGCGTTCCCCTTCAGCCCCAGAACTCTTCTGCCTATCATAAAAACGGATGCACAATATTAGCCTAGCCATATGTGTATTAAATGAACAGGAAATAAGAACAGGTATACACCCCTCTTGCAAACCAATGTGGCTTTAGAGGGATACAAACAGGCCTTTTCACACGCTACCAAACCAATTACCTCTCGGATCCAGCCAAATCAACAAGATTGAGTCGAGCAAATCGAAAGTGAGTTACTCCTTGAGATTCCCACTAAAAACAAATAGTTAAACTAATTCGTATAAGAATATCTTTAGAAAACATAATTAAAGGCCAAGGTTTTTTATCCATGAAAGTAGAAGGAAAATTATCAATATTACTCACCTGACTCTCAGTGACGCAGGTAAATACACTATGAGAACGGCTGCTAGCACGATTCATATTGGTAGCAGCTACCTTTCTGTTTGCAGCACCCTAAAATAACATTAATATATCAAATCAATGACTATTAACTTGAATTGATAGAGGGATAAGGTTCATGCGCAAAAATTAAAGGAACTGTATAAAAGAAAAGATAATCATATAGGCCTTTTTCTTGTCAGGTTTGGAATTTCAAAAATCAATGACTATTAACTTGAACTGATAGAGGGATAAGGTTCATGCGCAAAAATTAAAGGAACTGTATAAAAGAAAAGATAATCATATAGGCCTTTTTCTTGTCAGGTTTGGAATTTCAAAAGCCATGAAGTGAAACAAACTAGTAGGTAGTTTCAACCACCAGCTGAAAATCTCCAAAAAAAAAAAAAAGAAGGTAATGAATATTCAAGAGCAAAGATGAAAACATTACATACCTGAATAAGTAGTTGAATGACATCTCGAGCGTTAGTAACTTCTACTTCTTTGAGATTTTCCACATAAACTCCTTTCTTACTGTCTTCTCTTATCTGCCACATTATTTAAAAAAAGTTTAAAGAGAAATAGTAGACTAGTAGTTCATACAACAGCGTATTATATTGTTAGGTTTACAATGTGAACTTCCAGAGATAGGAAAATCAATTTTGAAACAAGCAGAAAGGGAAGAGATACCCCACAACGACAGGGATGTGTATAGTTAGTCTTTACCTGCAGATTGTTGGATGATGGGTCCAAAAGGTCAAGAATCTGTTCATTGTATATCTCCAAGAAAGAACATTTGCAAGTAAATTTTAACTTCTCATCTCTACGCGCCTCTTTTTCCTGGTGTATTACAAAAATTTCTGACTAAAATTAGATTCTTCTAAATATAGATATATGAATGAAACCATATTGCAATAAAAAAAATTCTTGGAAGTTAGATAGTGTAAAACATTATGCAGACCTTAACCAGATCAACTTAAATATGAAAAAGTCAAAACTTACAAGTACTAAGAGCAAGCACGATAAGTCCTCCTGTTTGGTTTGAGAGGATGTTTATTGTTTTCATTCCTTTTTGTTGGTTCACAAATAATTACAAAATCCACATTGTATGTACATATTTACTATTCCCTTTTTCTATTAATTGAAGAAACCATTTGAAAATAAAGCAGCAAGCACTCAATTCAACATTTTGATTATGTCGTAGCTCTACAATTAGGATTAGGTTTATTCTTTTATTCACAACAATTTTAAAAAAATCCACATTGCCTTAACTTTGTTTTATGTTTTGATATTAGGAAATAGTGAAAACAACAAAAGTGCTGTTTTCTCCAATTTCTTGTGCAAATCTTTAGAAAATAAGAATCTGAGATGAAAACAATCTGGCATAACAGGAAATAAAGACATGAAATATTTTCTCAAACCAAACAAACCCTAAATATTTTAAAATTCTAAAATATATTATTAGTGGAACCCTGAGTTGCACCCCTAGTAGGAACACTGATTCAAGACAAGTAGTGACTAAGTGAACATTGCAAAATTGCTTCATAAAAATAAGATACCTTTGTCAATAACTGGTGTTAAGAAAATGGAAGTAGAAAAATCTTAGCTTCCTGAGTGACTAGCTCAGCAACATTATACATCACTCAATATAATATCTTATAGACTATATGGTAACATGATATCCATATATAATAAACAAGCGATACATAAAATCTATCTACTGTAAAGGGTCTCTTAAATAACAACCAAGATACTTGTATCTAATCCCATAACAAATTATACCTTTTGAATTCTAGAAAATAAGTGCTCAAAGATTCTTGGTGTCATCCCACAGTTGACACTGTGTCTTCTAGTTCCCCCCTCAATGTCACCGAGCATGGTGTGAGTCTTCCCACTTCCAGTCTACACGCAAAAACAATGATTTTCAGCAATGCTAACTTGTTAAGAAAATTTGAACGTAAATTATCAACACTAGATCACAGAAGTGTTGCATTCTCGTATTCTAAACAGAACAGGTAGATATGAAAAAAGAAAGAATATCTAACACAAAAACTGCCTCATCATTATCTATGCCGGCTTAGACTCTATAATATGAAACAACGCTTCCTTATGCTAGACTATATTGATCTAACGAACAGGAACAAAAAGAGCAGGAGGAGCAAACCAATGACTCACTTGACCATAAGCAAACATGCAGGCGTTGTAGCCTCCCATGCAATTTTCTACCATTGGTAAACCCGCTACATTAAACAGCTTCTCCTGTCATAGTAATAATTATGTTAAACACCAGCATCAAAACTCAAAAAATAAAAAGCAAAAAAGGGAAAATACAACCATGTCATGGACAACAAAACTTGTACAAGAATTGAATTTACCTGGCTAACGCTCTCGTCTGCAACAAGATCAAAAGTAAACCGCGATTCAGGATGCCCAGTCCAAGTAATTGTCTGACAACTCTCTTGCCTAACACATTTGCTGTGCCCTTGCACCGATATCTCAGTATTACTAAGAGGCCGCATTCTAATTATAACCTAGCTCACAAAATTAAACCAACAAAAATCAAACTTAACCAGCTTAAATCAAGTCATAACCCTAATCAAATCCTAAACTATAGAAAACAAAGAACCATAAGCAAACCTAACAAATTAATTAAAATAAAGTAATGTGATTTCACTGCCAAAAAATGAATTGCTACACTATTTATGAGATTCCTATATTCAGATAAAAAAACAGTAGATTGTAATGTAATGAATTTCCTGATTAACACTCACTGAACAAGATTCAAACACTCGTTAACTTCAGTATGAACAAAATTACTCAGAAATTGAATCATGTTTGTACCTGCACATTGTGATCTTTCCAGAAGGAAGGATCCTCGAACAATTCGAAGCTTTGGCTGGTGGAAATGGCGGCACTGCTCTGTCCAACTCCTCCTTCATCGTCCCAATCGCTGATGTTGCGAACCGCGGAGCTTTGAAGGAGATGGTGACTGTCTTTGGCGGCGGATTTGAGAAGATCGGGAGTGTTTTGAATCAGCGAAAGGGATGATGATTCGGAGGGGTGGTCGTGAAACCCGAACCTGCTCTTGATCGCGCTGGCGGCCTCCGAGAAGAACGGCATTGTGCGGTGGTGGAGGAGTGGCGGTTAGGGTTTGGGATTTTGGGGGAAGGTGAGTAGTGAGAGATGGAGAAAGATGAAATGGGAGTTGAGAGATGAAGAGGGAAGTGTGGATGAGAGAGAAGAAGATGGTGATTTTGTGATCGAACGGTGGAGAGGGGTTGATGTGAACGGTTCAGATGGGTTTAAATTCAAAGTGTGCGACCGTTTGAGATCGGAGTTTCAAATTTTCGAAGGATGGAGCCAAAGTGCCAACGATATCCCTCTCACTTTTTTGACAAATGTCACACCAAAAGTTGAGTATTATGGATTTTTTTTAAATAATACAAAAAAAAATTATTTATCAAAAAAATATGTTTATAAATATTTCTCAAGTTGAGGTGGTTTGTGCCAAGTGAGATTTGTCAAAATTTAATGAAGCTTGTTTCAATGAGAGCTCTGCTATTTGGCACGAGCAATTGATCGCACAAGAGCGACAGTAGGTGCAGTGACAGAGCTTGACCAAAATATATAGGAGGGCTACAAAGTTTTTTTTTTAACAAACTTCCGGTGAGAGCAAAAATCCCTAAATCCAATAGTTTTTTTTTTCTAAGCTAAGAATAATTAAATTAGCTATAGCAAGAAAATAAGAAAATGCTAGCAGCTTCTAAAATCTTACCACACCATCCAGTGAAAAAAAGAAACAGACATAATACCCATTTTTAACCAATGACCGTAGCTTCCAAGGGCTAAGGCAATACACCTTCTTGGACTGGGCGAGCCCCTAGAGGGGCAACGCCCAGCATGTATCCCGCCCTGAGGCGGGGCCCTGGCCCTCAGATGGGCCTTGACCTCGGAGGCCCAATTGGCCCAATAGGTAGTACCCAAGCTCTATAAATAGGAGGTAGTTATCAAGTGTAGGGGACTTTTTGGTGCATTTGATGAAATAACACTCGAAATTCAGCACTCTCTCTCATTCTGATTCTCTCTTAGCACAATCCCTCTACCTCTAGCTACCATACCTCTCTTTAATGTTCATTCCCAGAACATTTGGCGCCGTCTGTGGGGATCGAACCCAGTAAACTTTCTACTCCCATTCACGTGGATTGATTGTGCATGAAGTTACCTCTGATTGTGATTAGGCAATTCTCTGGTTTTCTGATTTTGATTCTGTGACTAGTGATTGGTTTTCCGATCGAGTTTGCATCGTTTCTGGTTTGGATGGAGACTCGACGCAGGAGGCAACATCATTCACCAATGCGACAGCGGATTTCGCCGCCTCGGCGGCCTCATCGTGTGGTCCTGGATTCTCCGGTACGAACGACAGGAGTACAATCGCCTTCTCCTCCTCCATCACCTCCTGTACCACCACCTCCTCCATCGCCTTCACAGGTGGGATCTCTGGAGCGCTCACCAGAGAATTCACCTGCTCCGGAACAACAACCGGCGGTGACACAGGAGCAATGGCGCCATTTGATGCGCAGCATTGGCAACATCCAGCAGCGGAATGAGCATCTACAGGCTCAGTTAGATTTCTACCGTCGCGAGCAGCGAGATGATGGAAGCAGAGAAGCAGATTCCGTGGCTGAGTTCCGTCCGTTCTCGGAAGATGTCGAGAGTGTGGCGATTCCGGATAACATGAAAACGTTAGTTCTGGATTCTTACAGCGGAGATTCCGATCCGAAGGATCATCTTCTGTATTTTAATACGAAGATGGTGATAATTGCGGCGTCAGATGCGGTGAAGTGCAGGATGTTTCCATCGACGTTCAAATCGACGGCGATGGCGTGGTTCACAACTTTGCCGCGCGGATCGATTTCAAATTTCAGAGACTTCTCTTCCAAGTTTCTAGTGCAATTCTCGGCGAATAAGAATCAGCCGGTGACGATCAACGACCTATATAATATTCGCCAGCAAGAAGGAGAATCACTGAAAGAGTACATGGCAAGGTACAGCGCAGCGTCGGTCAAGGTTGAGGACGAGGAGCCTCGAGCTTGTGCTTTAGCATTTAAAAACGGTTTGCTACCGGGATGGTTGAACAGCAAATTGACACGTAAGCCGGCGCGTTCGATGGAGGAGATGCGTGCTCGCGCCAGCACTTATATTCTTGATGAGGAAGACGACGCTTTCAAAAGAAAGCGCGCGAAGTTGGAAAAGGGCGACACGTCGCCCAAGCAGCGATAAAAGGCGGAGTTTCAGATCGGTGGCAAGGCGGAGGGGAAAGAACAAGGTGCGTTCACGAGAGAATGACAGATCGAGATTCAGCGTGAAGGCGCATCCAGCGATGGCAGATCGGAGCAACACGGTTCAGACCGACAATGAAGAACGTCAACAGAGGTGAAGCTTCAGATCGAGGAAGCATGTAGGCAAGGGAGAGCAGATCGGTAATGACGAAGAAAAGAACAAAGGCGAGGAATCTGTCCAGAGCACAATACATGAGGAGCAGAGCCAATCCCGAGACGTTGGAATTCTGGCGGGCACGTTTTTGCTTTGGCGGGCACGTGTTGAAGTTAGGCGGTGAGCAAATTCTGGTGAGCACGTGTTGGCTTTGGCGAGCACGTTTTGAAGGTAGGCGGCGAGCTAGTGTTGTTGGCGATGGAGTTCGACGGCGAGAGAATGTCGTTGGCGTTGGAATCTAGCAAGCACGTTTTACTCCGGCGGCGGAATTCTGGTGGGCACGTTTTGTTTTGGCCATGGAAGTTTGGCGAGTAAAGCGTTGCTATGGTTAAGATCGCTGGCCAACAAATTTTCCAATTCCTTCAAACTTTTCCTCCATCTTTCATTTGATTCCCTTCTCAGTTGTTGTATTTCCTAATTTTCTTATTTTGAAGTTGATATTAGAAGTTATATTGTCTTCACTGGTTTTGATTCAGACAGAGGGGAGCAAATCGGATCAAAGAGAAGGAGTGGGTGAATTGAGGCACACCATTAAAGTTTTGTGAAACTTGGAAGACTCTTCCATAAGCGGTTTGTTATTGGGTGGGACAAGCTCCTGATGGCGCGATTTAGTTACAAAGTGAAACAAGTTTCACGATGAACTAAATTAGCCCCGGAAAAGCCCACGTAACAACCGGATTCATTGGCGATGTGTGGGGTACAAATTGCCCATTCTACTGAGCACCGCTTTGGTAATCCAACTGGCCATTGGAACCCAAAGCACTTTGAGTCCCGAAATGGGACGATCACACCAAGGGTGGCGACCTACCGCTAGGGTGGTGACCTCATGCCAGGGGGTGGCGACCAAACGCTATGGGTGGCGACCTGTAAGACTCAGTTTTTAGACACACAAAAGTCGCCAAAAGGGTGGCGACCTCACGCTAAGGGTGGCGACCTACCGCAAGAGGGTCGCGACCTACCGCAAGAGGATGGCGACCTACCGCTAAAGGGTCGCGACCTACCGCCAAAAATGAGGGTAGCGACCTACCGCAAAATGGTGGCGACCTACCGCAAGAGGGTCGCGACCTACCGCAAGAGGGTTGCGACCTACCGCCAAAAATGAGGGTAGCGACCTACCGCAAAATGGTGGCGGCCTTACGCTGAGAGTGGCGAGCAAGTCAAACTAATTTCTTATAAGGCTAAAGCAAGATGGTGATGGCGATGCGGCAAGTGAGGACACTCCTACTCCTCATGACTTGGACAGAGTCTGGTGGACTTGTAGACTATGGCGAGTGAAGGAGCATGCGTGCTGGGCGGATCTTCTCCTAGGGACGATGCGGCGGCGACTTCAGCTTGAAGACACATTGTGCTCTCATGCTTCGAGCTCGGTGTCAAGTTGCTTCCTGGGCGATCCATGAAGATGCTACGAGGGGCGGATGCGGGAGAGATTGGCGGTTCGTGTTTCATTTGCGCCATGTCGGCGACCTACACGCTTTATACATTCTTTGTTGATCCCGCCAAGTAGCGTGGCTAGGTGATCTCCTAGGCGGGGAAGCTATTGCAACTAGAAGCTTGGGAATAGTTCCTGCGCGTTGGTCGAAACCGCCAGCCGAGGAACGCCGTACCAAGTGGAAAGTGGCAGCGGGCGACCTGCTAGGGGGATCACAAGGGGACAGAGATTGACGGTCACATTTTGGAGACACACTTCGCTCTCCTGCTTCGAGCTTGTGGACTTGCGGACCAAGGGCGCTCGCCCTTCATCTTTTGACTGTCAAACCCAATTGTTATTGTTTGTGGGAAAGCGCGAAAAGCCTCGCCACTATAAAGATCAAACACCATCGCCTGACAGGTGACACCAACAACAAAGTTCAGTCGCTCGTCGGGGTTACCGCCAGTCAATGATTGAATGATCAGCACATGACCCATGCCTGCCACCTTTTCCACCGGCGAACGATCATACACCTGCTCCAACTTATCGCCAATACGAAGTAATCGTTCTCGCCGCTTGTGGACTAGTGGACTTGCCAGCTCGGGTTGCTCGTTAAGTCAGTGGACTGGGTAACTGAAAATGACAGTTTCCTTTTGCTCACGCCATGTTGGCGATATAGTTTACTTCTCTTTTCTCAAGCCATGTTGGCAGTGCAGATTCTGGTGTACTGTAAGACATATGTAAAAGCATTTAAAAGACACCCTTAGCTCTCGTACCTCGAGCTCGGTGTCTTGTGGACTAGTGGACTGGGCGAGCCCCTAGAGGGGCAACGCCCAGCATGTATCCCGCCCTGAGGCGGGGCCCTGGCCCTCAGATGGGCCTTGACCTCGGAGGCCCAATTGGCCCAATAGGTAGTACCCAAGCTCTATAAATAGGAGGTAGTTATCAAGTGTAGGGGACTTTTTGGTGCATTTGATGAAATAACACTCGAAATTCAGCACTCTCTCTCATTCTGATTCTCTCTTAGCACAATCCCTCTACCTCTAGCTACTATACCTCTCTTTAATGTTCATTCCCAGAACACTTCTCAATCTACCAGAATTAATCTATATGTCAAGCACCACCGACATACTTTGGGAAACTTGCCCAAATTCAATAGAGCATCATCAATATATAAAAAAAAAACTTTATAAAATAGAAAAAATCTTAAAAATTAGCTATGAAGAAATTTTAGAGACATAGAGCTGCACCTGCACATTAAAATGAGGTTAGAGCAAGAAAATTGAAATAAAAAAACTTTGATTTATAGTTAAGAGTTGTTGTATAACTTTTACTAACAAAAGTTGGGAACAAGAGAAACTTTGTCATGAGACATCCTCTTCAGCCTTCACCTTCTGTACTAGAACAAAATTTTGGAAAGAAAAATAACAAAGGGTGCCTAAGAAGCTTTGGAATTAATAAAAGGTACAAATTTACTTTACTAGTTTTTTATTGTTATTATTAAATGTTTCTCTATCTACATTAACCATATTATAATATATTTGGTACAAAACTTTTACTGACATGCACAATCACCTATAGCTAGTTATGCCTATATGTACCTTTATCATGATTTTTCATAACATATAATATTATTACTAATATTATAGTAATATTACTAATATTATAGTAATATTTCTTAGTAGTACTAGTAATTTTTTTAAAAACAATAGGAGAGCTGAGGGCTCCTCTAGTTCCTCACAAACTCCGCTACTAAGTAGGCGTAAACTCTAAATTGTCTTGTAATTCCAAAAATATCTCTGTCATAATTGTATTATTTCAAAAATAGCCCCCAGTCCCCACCCATCATCTCCTCCCTCCTCCACATAGATGTGTGACACCTACATCACCAACCTGTCTGCAATCATGTTAGCCACCGTTGTGAGGTGGTTTCATACTGACTCACCGCCACAATGAAGCTATTCTTGTCATATATCAGTTCTTCTTCCTCTCCAAAACAGTTTTCCTCTATGTTACCCTCTTCTATACTTTCACACCGCAAGCCATCATTGCTGGAAAACACCGTCGTTGCGTCGCATGCACCGTTTATTCAGATATGTGCATATGTACTTCTTGAAGTGTTTTGAGTGAGGGAAAAGCAAATGGAAGAAGATTTAGGCCGTGGTGAGGGTCTGAATCTTTGCATGTTAATATTCAGTGCACTGGAGGACGACTTGTGGCAGTGGATGAGAGGGGCTATGTAGGATTGATGTGGAATCACACTGACGCAAAGAGGCATAAATCGGCAGTGAGATGTTCTGAAGCCGCATATTGAAATTTCTATTGTTTCTCTATTTAGGACTTCAGCTATTTATTGTTATTTTAAAAATGTGATTTTTAATTTCTAAAAAAATACACTCGTGCCTGGTCGTGCACCAAAGTCTCGTGCACTTTAGCATTTTCCTTTCAATAAACAAAAGTGCACGAGATTTAAGGTCTACTGGATTCACCCACAAAATTTCGTGCAAAGTCAAGCAAACCTCATTTTAAGCTTGTTTCAATAAGAAAAAAAATTACACAGTGATTGTAATCTGCTTCATCCACTTGAAGTATTATTAATTAAAAAACATTTGAGAAAATTCTCTAATATTTTGTTGGCATGAAAAAAATTAGTTGACCAAAAATTACAAAATATTAAAAACTCTCTTAAATTTACAAATAAAGATTATATTTTTTATAAACGGTTACGTTGTATGTCCTCTCAACAAAAGTCTTTTTTTGAGATTCGAACTTTTTGCTATTATCCTTATAACGATGTAGCTTGCTTACCGCCAGACAAATATTTTTTTTCATGTCAACAAATATATTTAATCTTAAAAAAACATAGACATTGTAAAATTGATAAATTAAGCCACATGAAAAATTCAATGTTATAAAATATAATTTCAAAACTAAAAAATTGCAATGACAAATGATATAATTTCTTAACTGGTCCAACCAGCCAGCTAAGCAAAACGTAAAGTTGATAAAATTAATAATTCGGTGACTGCTTAAGTAAAACTATCATCTCGAAAGAAAGGTTGACTAAATAAAGGTTAAACATCTTGATCACCACTTATATTGAGCTCTATGAATACTTGTTTGATCATTTCATAACTCAAGCATTGCTCACGTTCTTGTAAGATCAAGTTTTGATCGTGTAGTACAACTCTTATGTTTTGATGATTACAAGTTAACATTTGAGTATGAACAATTATGGTACTCTAACGTGTTTTTCTGAGTGTGCTGTTTACAGGCTCTGACCTCAATTCAATTTCACACAAATCAGAAGCACTGTGCATAAAGAGTGACCCAAGCAACGCTTTCGCAACATCTATGTTCACTATGAACAGCAGAAAAGCTTCAGAAGATCTGAAGTAAATCAAGCTCTAATGTGGACTCAGTCACTAGAAGTTCTGAAGATCCAGAAGTTCTGATAACCAAGAAACACTGAAGGTTCAGATGTTCTGATGGTGTAGAAGACTCTGAAGATCCAGAAGCTGAATAGTGGAAACTCTGATGTCCAGAAGCAAGAAACTCTGAAGACCATGTACTTCCCTCTGAGTTCAGAATCAGAAGATACAACGTCCAGAGGATCTGTGTTTTCCCTCTGACTCTGATCAACCGGCTTCACAAGTTCCAACATGAAGCATTCCTCTGATCAGAAGTCTCCTAGGTTTAAAGGTCAAGTCACTATCCAAGTACAAAAGTAACTGTACCATCCTGACGACCTACCTAACGTTCTCAGCCACAGCAGAAGCTGGAATTTCCAGAACTGCCCTCCAACGGTAGCATTTCCATGCAGCGCTCAAACCCTAATCCTTGGAGTATAAATAGAGGCTGAAGATTGAAAGATGCGGTTGGAAGAATTTACTCAAGCACAAGCTATATTCAAAAACCTTCAAGCATTCTTTCATCTGAATTCATTGTGTTTACTATTAGCTTTTTAGAAGCAAATCTCTTGTAAACATTCTTTGATAAACAGTTTGTTTAGTTACCTTTAGGAGATCAAGGTTGATCGGATCCTAGAGAAGACTAAGAGAGTGAATCTTAGTGTGAGCTAAGTCAGTGTAATTGTTAGTCACTTGTAGGTTTCAAGTGCAGTTGTAACACTTTACCTGATTAGTGGATTGCCTTCATTCTAAGAAGGAAGAAATCACCTTGACGGGTGGACTGGATTAGCTTGAGGGATTTATCAAGTGAACCAGGATAAAAATCCTTGTGTGCTTTTCTATCTCTTATCTTTAGCACTTAAGTCTCGAAAGATTTGTTAAAATCTTTAAGGTGGAAGTTTTTATTTGAAAACGTTATTCAAACCCCCCCTTTCTACCGTTTTTCATACCTTCAATTGGTATCAGAGCGCAAGTTCTGATTACCACACCTAACAGTGTTCAATGATCCGGGCCGGTGTGAAAAACAATGGCTACCACCAGTGAAACTCAAAGAGATGGTTACAATGCAAAGCCTCCCATGTTCGACGGTCAAAGATCCGAATATTAGAAAGATAGACTTGAAAGTTTCTTTCTGGGTTTTGATGCAGATCTCTGGGATATTATTGTGGATGGCTATGAGCGTCCAGTTGATGCAGAAGGCAAGAAGATCCCAAGGTAAGAGATGACTGCAGATCAAAAGAAGCTATACTCACAACATCACAAAGCTAGAGCAATTCTTCTAAGTGCTATTTCCTACGAAGAGTATCAGAAGATTACAGATCGTGAGTATGCAAAAGGCATTTTCGAATCTCTAAAGATGTCTCATGAAGGAAACAAGAAAGTCAAAGAATCAAAGGCATTGTCTTTGATCCAAAAGTATGAATCCTTCGTCATGGAGCCAAATGAGTCCATTGAAGAAATGTTTTCCAGATTTCAGTTGCTGGTAGCTGGAATACGACCTCTCAACAAGAGCTACACAACTAAAGATCATGTCATAAGGGTCATCAGATGTCTTCCTAAAAGCTGGATGCCCTTGGTGACTTCAATAGAGCTCACAAGAGATGTTGAGCGTATGAGCTTAGAGGAACTCATCAGCATACTGAAGTGCCATGAGCTGAAACGCTCAGAGATGCAAGATCTGAGGAAGAAGTCAATAGCCTTAAAATCCAAATCTGAGAAGGCTAAAGCAGAGAAGTCAAAAGCTCTTCAAGCTGAAGAAGAAGAATCTGAAGAAGCATCAGAAGATTCTGATGAAGATGAGCTGACTCTGATCTCTAAGAGACTCGACCGAATCTGGAAGCATAGGCAGAGCAAGTACAAAGGCTCTGGAAAGGCCAAAGGAAAGTCTGAATCCTCAGGTCAGAAGAAGTCCTCACTTAAGGAAGTCACATGCTTTGAGTGCAAAGAATATGGGCACTACAAAAGTGACTGTCCAAAATTGAAGAAGGACAAGAAGCCAAAGAAGCACTTCAAGACCAAGAAAAGTCTGATGGTGACTTTTGATGAATCAGAGTCAGAGGATGTTGACTCTGATGGTGAAGTCCAAGGATTCATGGCTATTGTTAAAGACAAAGGAGCAGAGTCAAAGGAAGCTGTTGACTCTGACTCAGAATCAGAATGAGATCCTAATTCAGACGATGAAAATGAGGTATTCGCTTCTTTCTCTACCTCTGAACTGAAACATGCCTTGTCTGATATTATGGATAAGTATAACTCTTTGTTGTCTAAGCATAAGAAGCTGAAAAAGAACTTATCTGCTGTTTCTAAAACTCCTTCTGAACATGAGAAAATCATATCTGATTTGAAAAATGATAACCATGCTTTAGTTAATTCTAACTCTGTGCTTAAGAATCAAATTGCTAAGTTAGAAGAAGTTATCGCCTGCGATGCCTCTGACAGTAAGCATGAGTCTAAGTATGAAAAGTCTTTTCAAAGATTCCTGGCCAAAAGCGTAGATAGAAGCTTAATGGCTTCATTGATCTATGGCGTGAGCAGAAATGGAATGCATGGCATTGGCTATTCTAAACCAATTAGAAATGAGCCTTCTGTGCCTAAAGCTAAATCTTTGTATGAATGCTTTGTTCCCTCTGGTACCATATTGTCTGATCCTTTACCTGCTGAAGTTGCTACACCTCCTCTTAAAAAGTGATCTTTCTCTATGTCTAAATATCATGCAAAAATTCTTTTACATTATCATGTTGAGAAACCCAAGGTGATCAGAACCTCTGGGGTAACTAACAAGAGAGGACCCAGAAAGTGGGTACCTAAGGATAAGATTATCTATGTTGCAGATATCCTTGATAGCTCCACTGAAACACCAGTCATGGTATCTGGACAGTGGATGCTCGCGTCACATGACGGGAGAAAGGCGTATGTTCCAAGAGCTAAAACTTAAGCCTGGAGGTGAAGTTGGCTTTGGTGGCAACGAAAAGGGTAAAATTGTTGGTACTGGTACTATTTGTGTAGATAGTAGTCCATGCATTGATAATGTGTTATTGGTAGACGGCTTAACTCATAACTTATTGTCTATAAGTCAATTAGCTGACAAGGGTTATGATGTTATCTTTAATCAAAAGTCCTGCCGGGCTGTAAGTCAGATCGATGGCTCTGTTCTGTTTAACAGCAAGAGGAAGAACAACATATATAAGATCAGATTATCTGAGTTGGAGGCTCAGAATGTGAAGTGCCTTCTGTTTGTTAATGAAGAGCAATGGGTATGGCATAGACGGTTAGGGCATGCCAGTATGAGAAAGATTTCTCAGCTGAGCAAGCTAAACCTTGTCAGGGGCTTGCCTACTCTGAAGTTCGCTTCAGACGCTCTTTGTGAAGCATGTCAGAAAGGCAAATTCACAAAAGTCCCTTTCAAGGCTAAGAATGTTGTCTCAACCTCAAGGCCGTTGGAACTTCTGCATATTGACCTTTTTGGACTAGTGAAAACTGAGTCTATAGGTGGCAAGAGATATGGGATGGTCATCGTTGACGACTATAGCCGCAGGACATGGGTAAAGTTTCTAACCCGCAAGGATGAGTCTCATGCTGTGTTCTCTACCTTCATAGCCCAAGTGCAAAACGAGAAGGCTTGTAGGATTGTGCGTGTCAGAAGTGACCATGGTGGAGAGTTTGAGAATGACAAGTTTGAGAGTCTGTTTGATTCCTATGGAATTGCACATGATTTCTCTTGTCCCAGAACTCCTCAACAGAATGGTGTTGTTGAGAGGAAGAACAGAACTCTTCAGGAGATGGCTAGAACCATGCTCCAAGAAACTGGCATGGCTAAGCACTTTTGGGCAGAGGCAGTAAACACAGCGTGTTACATTCAGAACAGAATCTCTGTGAGACCAATTCTGAATAAGACTCCCTATGAATTGTGGAAGAACATAAAACCCAACATTTCTTATTTTCATCCTTTTGGTTGTGCTTGTTATGTTCTTAATACTAAGGATAGATTGCATAAATTTGATGCTAAGTCTTCTAAATGTCTATTACTTGGTTATTCTGAAAGATCCAAGGGTTTTAGATTTTATAATACTGATGCTAAGACTATTGAAGAGTCTATTCATGTTAGATTTGACGATAAGCTTGACTCTGACCAGTTAAAGCTAGTTGAGAAATTTGCAGATTTAAGTATAAATGTTTCTGACAAAGGCAAAGCTCCAGAGGAAGTTGAGCCAGAGGAAGATGATCCAGAAGAAGAAGCTGGTCCCTCTGATTCACAAACTCTGAAGAAGAGCAGAATCACTGCAGCTCACCCTAAGGAATTGATTCTGGGCAACAAAGATGAATCAGTCAGAACCAGATCAGCCTTCAGACCATCTGAAGAGACCTTGCTTAGTCTGAAAGGTTTGGTGTCCTTAATTGAACCCAAGTCAATTGATGAAGCTCTTCAGGACAAAGACTGGATTCTGGCCATGGAAGAAGAATTGAATCAATTTTTAAAGAACGATGTTTGGAGCTTAGTGAAGAAGCCTGAGAATGTCCATATTATTGGAACAAAATGGGTGTTCAGAAACAAGTTGAATGAGAAAGGAGATGTAGTCAGAAACAAGGCAAGGCTAGTTGCTCAAGGCTACAGCCAGCAGGAAGGAATAGACTACACATAAACTTTTGCTCCAGTAGCTAGACTAGAAGCAATCAGACTGTTGATCTCCTTCTCAGTGAATCACAACATAATTCTACATCAGATGGATGTTAAGAGTGCCTTCCTAAATGGATATATATCAGAAGAAGTCTACGTTCATCAACCCCAGGTTTTGAGGATGAGAAGAACCCAGACCATGTGTTCAAATTGAAGACATCACTCTATGGTCTGAAGCAAGCTCCCAGAGCATGGTATGAGAGATTCAGCTCATTCCTTCTGGAGAATAAGTTTGTAAGGGGTAAAGTAGATACAACTCTCTTTTGCAAAACTTATAAAGATGATATCTTAATTGTGCAAATCTATGTTGATGATATAATATTTGGCTCTGCTAATCAATCTCTATGCAAAGAATTTTCTAAGATGATGCAGGCTGAATTTGAGATGAGTATGATGGGAGAACTAAAGTACTTTCTGGGAATACAAGTTGATCAAACACCAGAAGGAACATATATCCATCAGAGCAAGTACACTAAAGAACTTCTGAAGAAGTTTAATATGCTGGAATCTACAGTGGCCAAGACTCCAATGCATCCTACATGCATTCTAGAGAAAGAAGATGAAAGTGGTAAAGTATGTCAGAAGCTCTATCGTAGTATGATAGGTTCACTTCTATATTTAACCGCATCTAGGCCAGATATATTATTCAGTGTTCACTTATGTGCTCGTTTCCAATCAGATCCAAGGGAAACCCACTTAACTGCCGTTAAGAGGATCCTAAGGTATCTGAAAGGTACCACTAACCTTGGCTTGATGTATAAGAAAACATCAGAGTATAAGCTTTCAGGTTATTGTGATGTTGATTATGCTGGAGATAGAACAGAGAGAAAAAACACTTCTGGAAATTGTCAATTTCTGGGAAGCAACTTTGTCTCATGGGCAAGCAAGAGGCAATCAACCATTGCACTATCAACTACAGAGGCAGAATATATCTCAGCAGCAATATGCAGCACTCAGATGCTCTGGATGAAACATCAGCTGGAGGATTATCAGATCCTTGAGAGCAATATCCCAATCTATTGTGATAACACTGCTGCAATTTCATTGAGTAAGAATCCTATCTTACATTCAAGGGCAAAGCACATTGAGGTAAAGTATCATTTTATTAGAGATTATGTACAGAAGGGTGTACTTCTTCTGAAGTTTGTTGATACTGACCATCAATGGGCAGATATCTTTACAAAGCCCTTAGCAGAGGATAGATTTAATTTCATTCTGAAAAATCTGAATATGGACTTTTGTCCAGTATGAAGATGGATCAGAACCTCTGACTATGATACTTCTTCATCAGAAGTTGTCTAGTCCAGAAGGCAACTCTATCAGAGTTTATGTACCCACTGGTGCTGACTCTGAAGCTGAGACAGTAAACGTGTGTCAGTATCTTTGATGCATAGTTCCTTGTGCCCGTGTGACAGTTTGTCATAATGAGTGTTGATGTGCTTCTCTCCTGCGTGTGATATGTGTATTTAATGTTACTATTATGTCCTTAATTTTTAACCGTTGATTTTAAATTGCTTTTTGAATCAACAACGGTTATTTGTCAAAACCCACTATACACACACGTTCTCCTACACTTACGGTTTTACACTCTCTCTCTTCAGTTTTCCAAAAACTCTTACACACGATTTCTCTCTCGCTCTCTATTCATCTTTCTACTAGATCTTCAACCCCAAAACCTTCAACCGCTCCAACAATGGTGAGACAAACCAGAACTGAAGCCGCTGAAGCGACCAATTTCCCTCACATGGTAGTAGGTCAAGCTACAGGCCAATTGGGTCCTGAAGCTCCTGATCAAGGTCAAGTTCAAGGGCAGATAATTCCGATTGCAGAACGGGGCTGTGCCGTTCACTGTGTGTACACTCCTGAAGAACTTCAAGTACTGGCAGAATGGAGATTCGACCTCGACAATCTTGCTGAAAATGGGTATGATCTTCGTCCTAAAGTCCGTGTTCAAGGCTGGGAAAATTACTTCAACAGGCTTCGAGGACCGGTGTATGACAAATTGGTCAAGGAATTCTGAAAGCACACTGACTGCGATGACACTCAGGTGGTCTCCCACATTGCTGGAAGGCGAATTATAATTACTGAGAATTCATTCGTGAATCTGCTGGGTGCAGAAACTGCTCGTGGGTATCGATTTTAATTCACTGAATCGAAGCTGAAACCCAAAACGAAAGATGAGACCAACAAGGCCCTGTACACCACATACAAACCGGGCAAGACTGATTACAAGGTGGTGGATCTTCATCCCAAGCTCAGAATCTGGCACAAGATTCTGCTGCACTGTATCAACCAGAGGCCAAAGGGCAGTTCCCCAGATTACATCAACTTCTGCCAGAAGGCGATGTTATTCTTTATCCAAGACAAGAAGAAGATCTGCCTCCCCTTTCTTCCTGTTCTCATACCTGAAGGAATGTATCAGGAAATAAAGAACAACTGCCTCCATCAAGTCTGCCATCAAGTATATCCCCTTTGGGAGATTGCTATCAGATCTCTTCATTGAGAGCAACCTCGTGCAAGATCTAATCAATGCTGGATGCATAGAGGATCTGACCGCCATCGTCAGTGATGTCTTCACTGCCAATTCTCTGAAGAAGATGGGTTTGGTCCAGAAGAAAATTGCCCCAGCTCATGAAGATACATCTTCTGAAATTAGACAGAGAAGGGTGCCTCTGAATGATTTCCCTCTGTGGACACAAGCAGACAACCCAGAAGCTATCAGGTGCTACGTAGAAGATCTAAGGGCACAAGGCTTTGAGATTGATGTAGATGAATTTCTCAGAAGATTGCCACCAGCACCAGAGTTTGACTCTCCTCCCAAGAGGAAAGTTCAGAGGAAGATGATCTTAGAAGAATCCTCTGAGGAATCTGATGTCCCTCTGAAAAAGAAGAAGAAGGCTGACCAGCCCAAGAGGAAACATGATGCAACCAGCAAGCCAAATGATGGTGATGATGGTGATAATGAGGATGGTCCTTCTCCTCCCAAGAAGAAGAAGAAGCAGGTCAGAATTGTGGTGAAGCCTACACGGGTGGAACTAGCTGCTCAAGTGATCAGAAGGATTGAAACTCCTTCCAGAGTGACTAGGTCATCAGCACAATCATCACATAAGTCTGCTGTTGATTCTGATGATGATTTGAATTTATTTGATGCACTCCCCATCTCTGCTATGCTCAAACGATCTTCAAACCCACTCACTCCTATTCCCGAATCCCAACCAGCTGCACAAACCACTTCTCCACCCCATTGTTGGTAAATCCGCAAGTGTACGAATCCACCCGGTTTTAATTATCGAACCACAGAGATTGTGAGTGACTAAATTCAATTTAAGCTTTGAGTATGAAGGTTTGTATTATTGAAACAAAGATATGAGATATGTTGAAGTAGTAATAAGGAAAAGGAAAAATAAAAAGACAATTCAGAAAATAACATGCTTTGGGTTCTTGTTCAACTAGTCAATTCAAGTACATCATTCTAAGCACATGTTCTCATGGATCTCTCCTTGATGATATAGCCTAGTTACTCACTTATTGATTCCTCACATAAGCAATTCTCTCATACTAAAAGCTAAGCCCAATTCCTTGTGTACTTAGTCATTTATATGAGGTTTTAGATCATGCAATTTCAGGCCATCAAACCCCAACCCTTCCTCTATTCCTAGTAGCAAGTATAGAAGGGGTAATCCCAAATCGGTTCCCTAATCTATAACAAACTTCCATTCTGATTATAGAAAAGCAAAAAGCAAGCATGCATACAAGCTTAGATTGATGTTCAGAAAATGGGATTCAAGGAAAGAAGAAGAACATGTGGGAAAGAACTTAAGATTATAACTTAAAGATGAAAAGTCTTACATGAAAACCAAAGCATAAGAAGAGGGCTAAGAACCTGAATTACAAGCTTGGAAGCCCTCTCTCACTCTCCTAGATGATCCTTTACCTCTGAATTTTACAAAGTATCAAAAGATATAAGAGAAAATGACTAGAATCCTATTTATAGGCAAAAATCACGAGTCTGGGCTGTTCCTAGCGTTCAGGCGCCAATTTAGAGCGCCTGAGCGCCAATTGCATGCCCAAAACATGCTTTATGGAGCTAATTGGCGCCTAGGCGCCCATTCCCAGCGCCTAGGCGCTTAAGCTCGCCTGAAAAAGACTTTTTGGCTTCTGAAACTCCTCCTTTCAATCCTCTTTAAGTTCTTCATCAATTCCATGCTTCTTGGCCTTCTTTCTTCTTCAGTTTCTGCTCTCCAAACCTAACCAACAAGTCAAGGAAGATTCTAGAAGCTCCAAGAGCTCATTAGCACAAGAGGTCCTTCATAAAACACAACAAAACCATGCAAGTCCTAAACTTTACTTAAAATGCAAGAAAACTACCTATAAAACTACTAAATTACCAAAACAAAATAAAGACTAAAGAAAAGAATAAAAATGCATGAGAATGCATGAAACACTACATGAGACACAAGAAAAAGACTCAAAACCTACAAGGAAAAACCCTAAAAACATCATATAAACCCGGGTCATCACACCACTATACTCAACGACAGCTCGCCCTCGAGCGTCACTAAGATTAGCTTGCCCTCAAGCACAAAGAATTACTCCCAACACACATGCCAAAAGAGGGATACATTTTCAGAAAACCGGGGGATCAAGTTAATGTAGTTAGTTCCAAGAGAAAGATTCAACAATTAACTTCATGCTACTCTTAGATAAAGAAGAATTAGAGTCCACTATGAGAAGTATTTAGAGCTAACATCCTAGCATGAAACAATTGTTTAGTGCACTGAGCACACAAGCAAGTTCATAGGTTCTGAGAATCATTTCCTCAAGAGCAACTAGAGTTGACAATGCATTATTGAATGAGACTTCAAAAGGGTTATGATGTTGGCTAGGTAAAGCACAAGGTAGGTGGTCCCTAAGGAAGACTAAGGCTGCACAAAATTTGAGTGTGGTCCTTCATCAAAACCGGAGCTTAAAGCAATTGATACTTAGCACACAAGTCTCTCAACCCCCTTTTGTTTCAGAATTTTTTCTTTTTTTTAGAACTCCACCCATTCCATGGAGTTTATTTTTTTTCTTTTGACTTTTTTTTTGGAACTCCATCCGGCCATGGAGTTCATCTTTTGAATTTTTTGAATTTTTTTCTTTGGGGCAAGAGACAATTGCATTTTCTATAAACTAGCTCCATTGAGAGTTAAGAAACACAACTCCCCATTTTTCCAACCAAACAACCAGCCCACATAACAAAGGTAACAAAGAAATCTCCATAAGGCTCAAAAGGGTCAACTAGGGACAAAGATGTTATAAAATAATTTCTGAAGTACAAGAAAACCTACCAGTCTCAAGAATGCAAGTCTCCTAAAGCTACACTCAAGGAGGCATAAAATAAAACACAGAACCAAGAAGTGCAAGTGAGTCAGGATCCTCCAGGGAAATTATATAGTAAAGGGTCAAAGATGGACCCTTGTGGACCCACATCAACTATAGCCTCAAGACAACACTTAGAAGACCGAAGTCTCGTCCTCTCTTTCCCAAACATACAATCACTCCCCAAAAGAAAGCACAAAGTATCCACTTAAAATCATTTTCAAAACAGGCATCATGTGAGAGAGCAAAACTTGGGAACAATCATTTGAGTATAAGAACGTAATGACCAAGGTTTAAAAGACTATATGCATGATAAAAAGGGATAAACAAAAACAAAAATCTACAAAAGAAAAATATGCAAAAATGCATGAACTAAAACTGAGAGTAAGAAAAGAATCTCCTTCCAAGTGATTGAGTGCTTCCAAGTGTTCTCCTTTGGTCTTTCAAATGCTGGAAAACAAGGTGCTCAAGTGCTAATTGCCACTGCTCGAGTGCCATTGTATCCTTTTTATTTCCTGGAAAAAAAAACAAAAGAAACAAAACGTAAAACAGAAAAAAGAAACATGGGTTGTCTCCCATTCAGCCCTAAGTTTGAGTCTTAGGTAGACTTTACCTCAAACTCGTAACTCAAACCAAAAATCACAAACAATCCCCGGCAACGGCGCCAAAAACTTGTTGGTAAATCCGCAAGTGTACGAATCCAACCGGTTTTAATTATCGAACCACAGGGATTGTGAGTGACTAAATTCAGTTTAAGCTTTGAGTATGAAGGTTTGTATTATTGAAACAAAGATATGAGATATGTTGAAGTAGTAATAAGGAAAAGGAAAAATAAAAAGACAATTCAGAAAATAACATGCTTTGGGTTCTTGTTCAACTAGTCAATTCAAGTACATCATTCTAAGCACATGTTCTCATGGATCTCTCCTTGATGATATAGCCTAGTTACTCACTTATTGATTCCTCACATAAGCAATTCTCTCATACTAAAAGCTAAGCCCAATTCCTTGTGTACTTAGTCATTTATATGAGGTTTTAGATCATGCAATTTCAGGCCATCAAACCCCAACCCTTCCTCTATTCCTAGTAGCAAGTATAGAAGGGGTAATCCCAAATCGGTTCCCTAATCTATAACAAACTTCCATTCTGATTATAGAAAATCAAAAAGCAAGCATGCATACAAGCTTAGATTGATGTTCAGAAAATGGGATTCAAGGAAAGAAGAAGAACATGTGGGAAAGAACTTAAGATTATAACTTAAAGATGAAAAGTCTTACATGAAAACCAAAGCATAAGAAGAGAGATTAGCCAAGCATGGGCCTGAATTACAAGCTTGGAAGCCTTCTCTCACTTTCCTAGATGATCCTTTACCTCTGAATTTTACAAAGTATCAAAAGATATAAGAGAAAATGACTAGAATCCTATTTATAGGCAAAAATCACGAGTCTGGGCTGTTCCTAGCGCTCAGGCGCCAATTTAGAGCGCCTGAGCGCCAATTGCATGCCCAAAACATGCTTTCTGGAGCTAATTGGCGCCTAGGCGCCCATTCCCAGCGCCTAGGCGCTTAAGCTCGCCTGAAAAGGACTTTTTGGCTTCTGAAACTCCTCCTTTCAATCCTCTTTAAGTTCTTCATCAATTCCATGCTTCTTGGCCTTCTTTCTTCTTCAGTTTCTGCTCTCCAAACCTAACCAACAAGTCAAGGAAGATTCTAGAAGCTCCAAGAGCTCATTAGCACAAGAGGTCCTTCATAAAACACAACAAAACCATGCAAGTCCTAAACTTTACTTAAAATGCAAGAAAACTACCTATAAAACTACTAAATTACCAAAACAAAATAAAGACTAAAGAAAAGAATAAAAATGCATGAGAATGCATGAAACACTACATGAGACACAAGAAAAAGACTCAAAACCTACAAGGAAAAACCCTAAAAACATCATATAAACCCGGGTCATCACCCATTCACCAAGGTCTTCATTTTTCCAACCTTCTCCAAATGAAGCACCTCTCTGGAACATGCTTCAGAACCAACCATCTAGACAGGATGAACCAACCTCTCCCATTACCATCCAATACAACCCATTAACCTCTGAATCCATCATCCCTGACCAACCAGTTCTTAACCAAACAGAACCTGATCCCAGAACGTCTGATCACTCTGTCCCCACAGCATCAGCACGTAAAGCTGCCAGAACCACTGATACAGACTCCTCCACTGCCTATACACCTGTATCATTCCCAACAAATGTTGCTGACTCCTCCCCTTCCAATAACTCTGAATCAATTAGAAAATTCATGGAGGTGAGAAAAGAAAAGGTGTCTACCCTAGAAGAGTATTACCTCACTTGTCCAAGCCCTAGGAGATATCCTGGCCCTAGACCTGAACGTCTAGTTGACCCAGATGAACCTATCTTGGCCAATCTCTTACATGAGGCAGACCCTTTGGCTCAACAGGCTCAACCTGACCCTGTCCAACAAGAGCCAATTCAACCAGACCCAGAACAATCTGTGACTAACCACTCTTCGGTTAGATCACCCAATCCTCTGGTTGACACTTCAGAACCACACCTTGAAGCCTCTGAACCTCATGTCCAAACCTTTGACATTGGCTCTCCCCAAGGTGCCTCTGAAGCTCACAGTAGCAATCACCCAGCCTCTCCAAAAACCAACCTCTCTATAGTTCCCTACACTCACCTCAGACCTACCTCTCTCTCTGAGTGCATCAATATTTTCAATCATGAAGCTTCTTTGATGCTACGCAACGTACAAGGTCAGACTGACCTGAGTGAGAATGCTGAGTTTGTGGCTGAAGAGTGGAACAGTCTGAGCACTTGGCTAGTAGCTCAGGTTCCCATTATGATGCAGCATCTGACTGCAGAAAGGAATCAGAGGATCGAGGCTGCAAAGCAGAGATTTGCAAGAAGGGTGGCTCTTCATGAACAACAACAGAGACATAAGCTTCTTGAAGCTGTTGAAGAGGCCAGACGAAAGCAAGAGCAAGCAGAAGAAGCTGCACGTCAAGCAACAGCTCAAGCTGAACAAGCCAGATTAGAGGCAGAACGACTTGAAGCTGAGGCCCTTAGATGCCAAGCACTTGCACCAGTGGTGTTCACTCCTGCTGCATCTGCTTCCATTCCAGCTCCTCAAGCTGCTCAGTTTGTTCCTTCAAGCTCTACACAGTCAAGCTCGTCCAGACTCGACATCTTGGAACAGCGTCTTGACACACATGAGTCTATGCTTATAGACATGAAGCAAATGATGATGGAACTTCTGCGTCGATCTGATAAACCCTAGTCTTAGGATCTCTTCGTCTTTCTCTCTTAACTTTGTTTTATTTTGTTAACCTCTGTTTATTTTCTTTAAGTTACTTCAGTTTCTCTACTTGGTCCGTTTGTGATTATTTTTGCATATATATATATATATAATTGTCTCTCTGTGTTTGCAAAAATATTTTTATTCATAATCTTTTTGTGTTTACATCATACAGTTTTTTTTTCTAACTTCTAGAATGGAGGATCCCTCCTCATTCTTCTGCACTCCTGGCGCTGCTCTGACCTCTCCTTCTCCAGACGATCCAGTGAATACTGGATGTTGTTGAGACTGGCATTTAGCTCATCCCTCTCCAGAATTTCTTCTGCAGTCTTGAGCTTATTCTCCATAATTTCTTTTTCTTCCAGCAGCTTCAGTTCAAGCTGGCTGAGTTCTTGCACTTCCCCTACGAAGGCAAGGAATTCTTCTACGTCTCTCTTCAACTCTGGATGCAGGTCCTCTTCTAGCAGTGTCCTTGTCAGCTCTGATATGGTCCTTGTACCCTCTGGATGCCTTATATTAAGGAACATATCCTCCTCAAAGGCCTTCCTTCTGAGCTCTTCCAGTGCTACCATGTATGATGCCATTTTTCTTTTGATGGTATTGATCGAGTTGTGAAGCTTACCCTCCTCTAACCCGCTTTATATAAGCTTCATTCGCTTCTTGGAAGTTATTGCTATTGCAGTTTCTCGAGGATAAGTCCTTGGTAACTGAAGTTCTCTTTACTCCCGTGGCCGGTGGTAATCGTTCTTTTCCCGCATTTAACTCCCTTCTTTATTTCGCTTAACTCTCGTTCCTGCATCGTTTCTTTCTCCATTTTCTTAAACTTAGACCTTCTCTAAGGGGGAGTACCTTGTACTTCAAGCTAAGTTTTTCACACCCCATGCTTTTTGATTATGACAAAAAGGGGGAGTAAACCCTGTTTTTTGATGTGTAAGCTGTGTTAGTGTGATTTATTTTTATTTTGGAGAATTTAAGAGTTCCACCTTTATGACCATAGATGTGTCACTGGGCAAATACAAGGAATACATTTCACTTCTTCTGAAGTGATTACATTTGACTATGATGTATAGTTGACTCTGATACCACTTATTGTTGACTCTGAATGCTTATGCGCTCTGATTATTCTATTTTCATCTATGTCATGCGCCTTCACTCTGAACTCTTACGTTTATTAGCTCAGAATCTAGACTCTTCTAACGTTTTCATTAAGTCTTAGATTCAGGGGGAGCTACGCTCAGAAACAAGCTGTGACTTGGATTCTGATTGAGCAAGATAAACTATTCACATCAGGATAAGTCTGATTCTATATCTCTAAACTCTGAGTGAATTCAGTTTATTGTTTAAGGATTGTTCATCAAAAATCTTAGTTTTGTCATCATCAAAAAGGGGGAGATTGTAAGATCAAGTTTTGATCGTGTAGTACAACTCTTATGTTTTGATGATTACAAGTTAACATTTGAGTATAAACAATTATGGTACTCTAACGTGTTTTTCTGAGTGTGCTGTTTACAGGCTCTGACCTCAATTCAATTTCACACAAGTCAGAAGCACTGTGCATAAAGAGTGACCCAAGCAACGCTTTCGCAACATCTATGTTCACTATGAACAGTAGAAAAGCTTCAGAAGATCTGAAGTAAATCAAGCTCTGATGTGGACTCAGTCACTAGAAGTTCTGAAGATCCAGAAGTTCTGATAACCAAGAAACACTGAAGGTTCAGATGTTCTGATGGTGTAGAAGACTCTGAAGATCCAGAAGCTGAATAGTGGAAACTCTGATGTCCAGAAGCAAGAAACTCTGAAGACCATGTACTTCTCTCTGAGTTCAGAATCAGAAGATACAACGTCCAGAGGATCTGTGCTTTCCCTCTGACTCTGATCAACCGGCTTCACAAGTTCCAACATGAAGCATTCCTCTGATCAGAAGTCTCCTAGGTTTAAAGGTCAAGTCACTATCCAAGTACAAAAGTAACTGTATCATCCTGACGACCTACCTAACGTTCTCAGCCACAGCAGAAGCTGAAATTTCCAGAACTGCCCTCCAACGGTAGCATTTCCATGCAGCGCTCAAACCCTAATCCTTGGAGTATAAATAGAGGCTGAAGATTGAAATATGCGGTTGGAAGAATTTACTCAAGCACAAGCTATATTCAAAAACCTTCAAGCATTCTTTCATCTGAATTCATTGTGTTTACTATTAGCTTTTTAGAAGCAAATCTCTTGTAAACATTCTTTGATAAACAGTTTGTTTAGTTACCTTTAGGAGATCAAGGTTGATCGGATCCTAGAGAAGACTAAGAGAGTGAATCTTAGTGTGAGCTAAGTCAGTGTAATTGTTAGTCACTTATAGGTTTCAAGTGCAATTGTAACACTTTACCTGATTAGCGGATTGCCTTCATTCTAAGAAGGAAGAAATCACCTTGACGGGTGGACTGGATTAGCTTGAGGGATTTATCAAGTGAACCAGGATAAAAATCCTTGTGTGCTTTTCTATCTCTTATCTTTAGCACTTAAGTCTCGAAAGATTTGTTAAAATCTTTAAGGTGGAAGTTTTTATTTGAAAACGTTATTCAAACCCCCCCTTTCTACCGTTTTTCATACCTTCAGTTCTTACATACTGCTCTTCTTATATAAAATGATTCCTCAAAGAGCATAAGATAAAGGGGTTAATCATAAATAATTCTCACCTTGCCTAATGTGATGTCCCAAAGAAAATACAAAAAGATTGTCATCTTGGAACCAACTTCCATAGACTTGGTCTAGATTACAAAGGCTCATATCTCATCTCGTCCAGGCCAGTCATAAATTTTAGTTCTTAATCGTTTAACCTATTTCTCATCCATCTCCCTCTCAACTTCGTTGAGTTTAACACTCAACCCCGTATGATCTTTGCATCTTGTCACTTTTTGATTATTCTCGGCAATCATTTACTCATATTTGGAAATTACTTATGAGCTTAAAAAGCGAGAATCAGAGGTAAATATTAAGCTTTGCTTGGCTACCATATTAATCGGGTGAATGATCACTTTCGTCCCTATTGTTTCACGCGTCGGACATTTTAGTCCCTATTCTATGAAAGTGTCGCATGTAGTTCCTAATGTTGCAAATCGTCAATCACGTTGGTCCCTGCCTCTGCTACCGTTAGTGAACGTTAACGGGAAGGGTGATTTGGCACGTTAAGTGCCCCAATAGACTTGCCACGTGGATTTAAATGTTGGGAAATTTTTGGAAAAAATCGAAGCTTCAATTTAGTCCCCGACCAAAATCTCCAAATCTGAAAAGTCTCAATCTCCATCATCTTCTTCCTCTTCTCTCCCACCACCAAGACCATACAACCTAAATCAAAATCCAACTTTTAACAACTCGAATTTTTGAGTCTGATAAAGACGATGCAGTGGCAGAAGAGGGCGAAGAAGGCACCGTCTTGGCACCAGAACCTTAGCGGGTTCATGGGTTGCTACAATTTGGGGCTGGGTCGAAATCACGTCGGTTGCCACGTTTCCTAAGAGGTGCGATGACTTCATGGATCTGGACGAATATATGTGTAGAAAGGGGATGAAGTGGGTGGGTTTCAGAAATTGGATTTCGTTACTAGGTTTTTGAGAGCACAAATTATGTGGGTTTTGTTACAAGAAAAATGAAGGAGCTTGGGTTGTTGTTCACAACCAAGAGGGAAAATGAGAAGATTAAGATGGGTTTGGTGGTGAGTGGCTATGAGTGGTAGTGGGAGGAAGGATGAGATATTATTATTTCCTCTCACATTTGATTCTCCCCATTCGCAATTTTCCATCTTCGATTCTCACCTTGTCTGTATCTTTGGTTTATATTTTGAGTTTTTTTTTTAATATTTTCGTGGAAAATTCAATCCTTTTGTCTCTTCCATCAATTTCATTGTCCCTGATCATCATTTTAACATCTGAGTGAATGTTTCTTCTGAAAAAACTCAAAACGTCTTATGGGTTTGATCCAACAAGCATAAAAAATAAACATTTAACATTTTCTTTTCTATTTAGGGCTCGTTTGGTGACCAGGATAGGATAGGATATGACAGGATAATAATCATATCCTGTTGTTATCTGTTGTTTGTTGCACTAGCAGGATATGATAACACTATCCTGTCTTCTATCCTATCCTGTCAATCATGTGTAAAAGTTATCCTGAGGGGGGAGCTAGGATAGAGCAAGATAGGATACCAGTTATATATTTTCTTTCAGTATCCTAACTCCAAATTAATTTATTTTAATATTATATAATTTATAATTTATAATAATATTAATTAATAAATATAAAAATATTAATTTAACTAAAATAAAAAATAAATAAAATTATTATTCATAAATAGTAAAAATAGACTACTCACTTACAAATATTGATTTATTAATAATAATAGACTAATTTAATATTTTCATCTCCTATTATTTAAAAATTATTTATCTACTTATATAATAATTTAAATATAAATTATTTTTGAAATAATAATATTTTTAATTTAGTTAATTTTTATTGTTTATCACGTGTCACAACTAAGTGAAAAACATTGATTACAAATATTGATTTTTTAATAGTAATAGATTAATTTTTTATTTTCATCTCCTATTATTTAAAACTACTTATCTACTTATATAATAATTTATAATTCAAATATAAATTACTTTTGGAATAATAATATTCTTAATTTAGTTAACTTTTATTGTTAATTATCACGTGTCACAACTAAGTGAAAACCAATCGGTTAACTGCATAATTTTATTTAAAATATAGGGTATCTTCAAAACAATAAAATAGGCTAATTAATAAAATTTAAATTCATTTTATTTATTTTAAAATATAGACTCATTCATGAAAATGTAAAGAAATTAAATTTAATAGAATGATCAATTTTAAATGTATTTTTTATTCAAATATAAATCTGATACATTTTTCCTTATCCTATCCTGTCATTATCATGTGCACCTCAAACACAGGATATGATAAGAGTCTATCCTGCTCTTATCCTATCCTGTTCACATATCATATCCTATCATATCCTATCCTGACCACCAAACGGGCCCTTATGGTACAATGATTTTGATTTGCAAAATTTTGATGATTTGCACAATGTAATTTGAGACCTTGAATGATTATTGGAAACAAGGTTGAAAGTGTAGAGGAAGTACAAGAGAGTAACGTAGAGGATTAGCCATAGCATTAGCTTGGGTGTGGGAGTGAGGATGAAGAAGACAATGGAGAGATTGAAACTTTTCAGATTTGGAAATTTTGGCCGGGGACTAAACTGAAGCTTCTATGTTTTCCAAAAAATTTCCCCAACAATTAATCCACATGGCAAGTCCACTGTGGCACTTAACGTGCCAAATCACAATTTCTGTTAATGTTCGGTAGCAGAGGCAGAGACCAACATGATTGACGATTTGCAACATTAGAGACTGCGAGCGACATTTTCATAGAGTAAGGACTAAAATGTCCGACGCGTGAAACATTAGGGACGAAAGTGACTATTCACCCCATATTAATCACTTCCTGAACTTTTAAGCTTTGAAGGTGGCTACGATCAAACTCGGCCATGAAGAGGTCGTTCGTAAGTCGAAAATTAATAAGCGCCTTGTTGATTTAGGATCCCAGATTTGAAGCTTCCCTTAAACGACTTTCACGTCAGATGCTTTTTTATCTCTATCATGAAACTATATTTTATTTTTTAAAACTGTTTTAAAGTATAATTTTTATTTTTTCAAAATGGGAAACAAACACGGTTATAATTTGTCACGAAAAGTCTTCCAAAGAAGAATATTTTTTTTACACGAAATAGCAGCAAATAAAAAATAAATCGTGGACACATCATCCTACGGTCAGAATCGTTTTCCTTCTTGTCGACTCTTCATCTTCATCCTTCAAAACCATAAAATCACTCATAAATGAACCAAATTCAAATTACCAAAAATGAAAACAAAATGGAGGTAACAACACTTCCTTCTCTAATCCAACTGCATCAAAACCATGAACCCAGAATCTCCCTCACACATCCGCACTTCAATGCCGGAAACCACCGTAAGCCCTAATCCCACGACGGCGGCTCCCAGCAAGAGGCTTCCCGTCGCCGCCCGCATACTTTCTCCGACGTCGCCGGTTTTCATCGGCTCCAACGACGACCAGGTTGAACGTGCCCAAGCCCGCGCAGCCCGTGCCACCGCCATCCGCCGCAAGTCCCTCGCCGCCGCCGCGAACTTCCCCTCCCGAGACCCCGATTCTGATCCTTGTCTCACCAAGGACCAGATTCTCGACTTGTTCCACAACTGCATAAAGCTTGCCGCCGAAAATGTACCTAGTTTTTCAATTGCATATATTGCTTGTTTTATCAAGGGTTTCTTAGCATTTTTCTTTACTTGTTAATTTGTGTGCAGAAAATTAATCAGAAGAATACATGGGAGTTGAAATTGATTGATCATCTTACGGATTTCATAAGGACTGAAGAAGAAAGCGATGTAGAGACCAACTTTCAAATTGTAAGTTTGGTTGTTTGTAGTTTCACTTTTCAGTTCCAAACCAACTTTGATTTTGAGACTGATATGAAAAGAACATCACCTTTCTAGGGCACTGATTGTTTTTACCTTTTAAGGGTTCGAATTTCATGAATTGTGCCTTTTTTGGGGAGGTTCATTTATTGTTTGTATGGTATTACTTTTTAGGTTTAAGTAACTTTTTAGTGCCAATTTTACACTCAAATTTGGTTTAGGTCATTACCATCTAGTTTTTATGATATTGGCTCCTACTTTAACAACTAATTTGGGTTTTACTCCCCACATTATAATATCTCCTAGTTAATGGGTGATTTGGCTAAGAAAGGGGCACGTTACCATTGCGACATGTCCACGACTAATCTTATATGGTCTACTTTGCTGGGAAGTCAGATATGATAGCTAACACTTTTAATATAAAAAAATTCTTGGGGATTGAGTTTCTTAGAGTGATTTTGTTACATAAAAAGAACTAGCTATTAAATCTGATTTGAAAGCAAAATTTGCCACATAGGATTACTCTGAACATGTGGCAATGGTGACATGTCACTTTGTTAGCCACATCACTAGTTAATAGTGAGAAATTATAAAGCAAGGACACAAACCAAAGTTGTATGTAAAAGTAAGAACCAAAACCATGAACATTAGATGGTAAGGACCAAAACAAAATTTGACTGTGAAATGGAGAACTAAAAACTTTCAAGTCTTCTTTATATGCACTTTCTGGCAATTATGGAATGTACAATGATTTTAAGTCCACATAATTAAAACTGGCACAAAACAATTTTGTCCCTCCACCAGATATCCAGAATTAATTTTTCTCTTATAATTGTGCAGATTGATTTGGAAGGTAAATATGCTATTGCTCAGATAACTCTTATACTAAAAGCAAATTCATGCACATATACATGTTATATTCATTGATTTTTTTATCTGGGCAGGCAAGCTGCACTCTTGAAGCTGGAGTCAAAATTTATTCACTAAGGGTGGACTCAGTGCATTCTGAGGCATATAAAGTCCTTGCTAGAATGAACAGAGTCGGCCAAGAAGCTGAGGAAGGTTATATTATTTACCTCTTGTCAAGCCTAGTGTATCTGAAATTCTGAACCTTTTTTCCCCCTTTATAGAAATATGCCTTGCCCTTTGGTTTGTGTATTGGGTATGTGTGGGGATTGGTTTTCTTCCTTAATTCTGCAATTAATTGTATAACAAGTTACCGAGTTTTGCTTAATGTTTGATATCTGCTCACACAGTGATCCCAAAAGCCAAAGGCTAGTCACCCACCCTAGCTCAGTCCTAGAATCCCAAGTGACCATGATTCGCTCTTTTGACCCTAATCCTCTTATTAGGTGTGTGGTAGTAATGTCTCACTCATTAAATGTGTACAAAATCATTCCTTAGTTGTCTCTCGTAGTTATAGTCTTAATTGAGTTCCTGATTTCCATGGATATTGCCAATAACATAGCAAGGAAGTTGGCCATGATTCACGCGCGGACATAGTTCAGTCTCCCTGACAGAACACAAGCCTGGAAAGCACTGAACCTTGTAAGGCGAAGAGTGACTAGGTGGCATTGACCATTGAGTTGATTGCTGGTCAGACAACCTTCATAGATGACACAGCTATGTCTGTTTACCCTTATGAGGGGACAGAAAGATATTCACGTCACAGGGAGGAAGCTTTTGGGGATGGAAGAGAAGGATAATGAGGCTAATGAGCGTGAAAAAGAGATCGAAGAATTGAAAGTCAAGCTGTCTGAACGAGAGGTTGTAAAAGAAAAGATGGACACCTGTATATAGAGTTTAAGTCGGACTTTGAAGGAGAAAGAAGAACACAACCTTAGAGATTGTTAAAATAAAAACTGAGACTGTTGAACGTAAATGCGTGATTTCTGACCAGTATAGAACGGGTTTTGATTTAGCCTTGAGCCAGATTTGCTTCCTATAATCCTATGTCTTGAATTAGATCTGAGCAACGTCGATCTGTTCAAAGTCATCGAGGATGAGAAGCTGGTCGATCCTACATCTGAGGCATTGTCCTTTCTATGTTAAGCTCATTTTTTTTGAGTTTATTTATAGCCATCTTTTTTTGCAAATTCTATAATTTTGAACAGTGTTTTAAGATGTTACTAGTACAGTGATTGTAACTAACAACAAGTGTAACTTGGAGGATTCTTACATCTATGTGTCTTCCTGGTTGGGAAAATTCGTCTTCCTATCACCATTGCCTTTGACCAACCTGACCTCTTGGTTTCCAACCAACTTGCGTTATGTTTGATTTTAATCAAGATTTTTGCTTGAATTTTTTTAAAGACTTTATGCTTGGATTTGTTAGTCTTGTGCATAGGTTTCTGATAGGTTTAAACAAGTTTACACTAGGAGAAGGGCCCAAGTGTGACCTTACTAAGTGATTAGGGACTGAAATGTAATAAATAATTAGCTGGTTAGTGTTTAGTTGACAGCTGTTGCCAGCTGTAGGCAGTTAGAGGAGTTAACAGTTGCAGGTATGCAACTTTGTAGAATAAAAGGGGAAGTAGCTTGCAGAGGAAGGTATCGAAATTAGAGTTCACTAACTGGTTGTGGAACCAGAGAGATCGAGGGATCTCTAGGAAACCCTAGTTTCAGTGTTCTTCCCCAATTTCCCTGCAATTCCCTGAATCCCTAGTTCAAGTTACAAATTGAACTCTAGATTGTAATCCCAGTTTCAGTTCAATATCATTCACTGCAATTACCAGTGTTGTCAGTTTCCCTAAGATTTTATGCTTGATTCAACAATCAAGGCTTGTGCTTGGATTTTCCCAAGGCTTCTGCTCGACTTGTAATGTTTATTCTTGACGTCAGCTAAGGTCGTTTCATCACCGGTTGCTTTGGTATCGGCCATCTTCTTGGAATCTCTCTTCCTCCCGTCCTGTTCTCAAGCCAGGTTGGCCACCTGATTTGCAATAACTGATTCTGTTGCCGCAAATCAGCTAGGTTGGTCACCAAGTTTCACAGCAATTCCTCCAAAATCCCTCTTTCCCCCATTCAAAACTGGAACCACCTCCGTTTTGCGTTAGAACCATCACTCCTTCCTTTTGCTTTGAAATCAAATTTGTCTTGAGAACCTGGTAAAAGCTTTACCAAGGCCCCACAATGGTGCCAATGTTCTTCCAGTGTTCCCAAAAGACCAAGCTAGGCAAGTCACCCACCCTAGCTCAGCCCTACAATACCCAAGTGACCGCGATCCACCCTAACTGCGTATGCACTCGGCAGCACATTAGTGTTGGTTTTTTAACTTAAATTTTTTACTGGCTCTAATGTTGTGTCTCTATGTTCAGACTCTACTCTGGATAGTGTTAATGCTGAAGATGGACATGAAGAAAGCAAGAAGGGGATTGACAAAAAGGTCGATTCTTTGGATCTCTAGATTGGACTAGACTAAATAATCAAACTGTTTGCTGAGTTCTAAATGGTGTTTGTTCATGCAGTTGTCACCCTTGTCAACATTGGAGTCATCATTCGAGGCTCTTAATGTAAAGAAGTTTGATGGTGATCTCAAATCTTATTCTATTCATGTTACTTATTGGTGTGTGGATTGAGGTTGGTGCTGACAGTGTTTTTTCAGTTGCATTTGCTGTGGATCCCCTCTATCGCCACACATCAGCACAATTTGACGAAGGTGGAGCTAAAGGTCTATTGATGAATAATCTCGGTGTATATGGTGGATGTAGGGTACTCTTTGATTCACTAGAAGTTCCAGGGAAGTGCATAGCCAGTCAAAGTGAACAGGACATATCAGATACAATTGATCTTTCTTTTCTCAGAGGTATGTTGCCTTTTCAGAAGTCTGGCAAAACTGTTGCTGCATTACTTATAGAACCATTCAATATGGACTGGGACTTACTTGTCTTCTTTATAGATTGTATTGAAGAGATGTTATTGAACATGCGTATGAAGGATGAAATCTCTCCAACTCTCCGGGTTATAGTGAATCAATTTGATGAAAATAATAGAAGGCCTTCCGATTTTGAATTTTCTGGCCAGAAATCAGCTGAAGAGTTTGGTGTAGATATTGATTGTTCAATTGCAGCTGAAAGAGGAGAATATGAGAACTTCCCGTCTTGGTGTAATGATCATGATAACCAAACATTTGTTGCTGAACAGGGCTCTAATGACGCAGAGCCAAGTTTTTCAAGCTATCCTCAGGTTTTGTAATGTTTCAGCCCTTGAATGTCCATGCCTGTCTTGGAAGAGATTAAAAAAATGACACTTTTGTATCATTATGTGAGTAATTGATGGACCTTTTATCATATTGTAGGAAAAAGAACCTTTTCCTTCCCAAGATTCAGATATGGATGGAAATTTTGAAAATGTTGATGAGTATATATTTCTCAGTCTGGGTCTTAGGTCAAAGAAAAATGCATGGGCAGGTCCTGACCATTGGAAGTATGGCAAAGCTAAAGGTGGGGCATTGGAGGTCAGTTAGAGATTCTAATTGTTATATATTGAGAGTTCAATGTGTTAATCAATTTAGAATCTCTTTTTGGGCTCAGAGTCAGTTGCTCGTTGTACTTCTGAAGATGATTCGACATTGGAAACTAGGCAGCCAAGGGCTAAGAGACAGGATGAAGATGATCTAGAATTCACAAGTTGTCTTGAGACAAAATTTCCAGATATCTTTTGTCCTCCCAAGAATTCCAAATCGTTACTGCTCCCTGAAAATAGACCACCTTGTGTTACAAAACTTCCGGAGGACTGCCACTATGAGCCACAGGATCTTGTTAAGCTATTTCTTTTGCCTAATGTAAAGGTATTTTGTTTAAGATATAAAAATTAGTTTCACATATCTTAATTACTCAATCCGGAGCAATATTTATTTGTTTTTCTGATGCTATCTATTCTTTCTTCAGTGTCTTGGGAGGAGGGCAAGAAAGTTATCAGGTGGTATGTGCTATTTTGATCCTAACATATATATTTTTTACTTTTTATATTTGTCTTTCGATACCGACATTTGATTGTTTTCATTTATGCTAGATTGCATTTGAAACTTGGGTGTATTTGCAGATGTTTCTGAAGAACAAGGCAATGACTATGAATCATTCCCTTCCTGGGATAATGGAGGTGTTGGTGATGGCGAGTATGATGGTGATACGCACAGTGACATAGATGACCCTAGCACACTTATTTCTCAGCCTCGTCGGGTGGGTTTAAGTCTCCTGAATAATTTACGTCTGTTCTCTTGATATTTGACTACTTTGGGTATCTTGCATGCTGATAAAAGGATGATATCATTCATAAACACATAAATTCCTTTATCATCAATTTTAATTTCACAGTTTTGTCAAAAGTTGTTGTAGTTAGGGCAGAAGTTTGATAATTTCCAAATAACGCAGGTCAATAAAATTGAAGTCGACTATGACAAAACATCCAAACAAGTTGATGTTCAGGCACTGAAGATTGCTCTTTGGGACCATATTCAAGAATCTATTCAACTTCATGTTCCGGTATGTAAGGTTTCATCTTTTCTTGAAAGGTCTTTTCTGCCTGGTACTGTTTATTAGTTATAGACTTTCAAAACTTAGTAATGAGTTCCATTCTAGGTTTCCCTCACTAAAAAAAGCTTACTGCAGTAGGTTTATTTTATTACAAACCGTGTTCAGGCATTGTGACTCTTGTAATGCTAATGCTGTGTGTTTTTGCTTTACTGTCATATGTCCCTTGATAGTCAATTTTATCCTTTGCTCAATGAAGTTCAGTGGCAAGTTCTGATTCTAACCTCAACTGTTTTCTGCACCTTTCTTTATTATAAAGGGTGAAAAAGAAACGGTATCTTTCAGGGATATGTTGACCAACTTTCCTAGCTGCAATGCTGCTGCAACTGTTACTGACATATCTCCGCATTTGTGTTTCATATGCCTATTGCATTTGGCTAATGAGAAAGGGCTGAGCATCGAAAACTGCCCCAACTTGGATGATCTAAGCATATATATGCCTACCTTATGTTGATGCCTCTGGAAGTGGAGCAGTTTAGATACTGCTTCATTTCAGGAACTAGGAAATAGATTGGCAAGTATTTGTATGCAGTTCTCTTGCTTTGATGCTTTTATATGTGCAGAAATCCTTACTTTTGTTCATAGGCTAGACCTCATTACTGAACTTCTAAAACATTTTTAGGATGATGGATGAGTAGAAAATTGTAGATAGCGGTTTTTTTTTTGGCTGTAAAAATGGATGGAATATATCAAAGACAATTATTAGTCCACTGGTTATTGGCTGTAACTGAAGACATCATATGCTATTGTTCGGATGTAGAATTCCCAAACCATATAGTGAAGTAGGCTTTGTATATAGGTTGATCAGCGTGTGTGTGTGTGTGTGGGGGGGGGGGGGTATCCTTCAACATAAATTCTCATGTTAGATGAATGTAGAAAATTTTAACATGCACAAAATCAACATGGGCAAAATCTTACTTACGTACATTTTTCAATTTGTGTTGAGGTGAATGTAAATATCTTCTTTGTGTATATTATAATGTTTTATAGGCTGTGAGAAGACACTAGAAATAGATGAAATCCCATGTTATTCATATGCTTGAAATGAAAAATATCACATCCCATTCAAAGACCCACATTTGGTTAGTAAGTTAGAAAAACCCTTCAAATTTCTCTTTCAGGATTCGAACACCAGACCTTCCCCTCCCCAACTCTTATCTCCCCTAACTCTTACCATTTGAGCTAATCCTTGGAGACGACACCGGTATAACGTGACATCTAATCTGCACAAGCCACTAACTTATATCTTGAGGAAAGTGTGGTTCGAACTCCAAAACTTCAATTACATTGTCGCATCTCCATGGCCCACCACATCCATCCACATGCTCCTTGGATTTCAGTTACAATAATGTAACCTCAAAAAACAATTAATTCCATAAATATTGCACAACTCTCTCTCTCTTCTTCCACATCGCAAAAGCTATCTCCCTTTTAACTTTCCTCCTCCCCCACCCACCACCATGTCACTACCACCTGTCCCGCCACCGTCATCGCTAGTAACTCCTCTAGCATCACCACCGCCAGCGGTGGAGCTTCCGTTACGTCAAATCCCGGGAAGCTACGGGTGGCCGCTGCTAGGTCCCTTATCAGACCGGCTGGACTATTTCTGGTTCCAGAAGCCAGACAGCTTCTTCAAGACGCGAATGGAGAAGTACAAGAGCAGCGTTTTCCGTACCAACCTTCCTCCTTCGTTCCCTTTCTTCGCTAACGTGAATCCTAACATGATCGCAGTCCTCGACTGCAAATCGTTCTCGCACCTCTTTGACATGGACCTCGTTGAGAAGAAGGATGTTCTCGTCGGAGAATTTATGCCTAGCCTTGCCTTCACCGGAAATGTTAGGGTTGGTGTTTACCACGACGTTACTGAACCGCACCATTCTAAGGTACGCACGGTTCTTCTACTTCGTTATTTCGATCTCGTTTGTACAATTTGAAGTTTCATGATTCAGATTTCAGAGTACTGAATTGAAGTTCTGGTTTAAACAGTAACATTCTGATTTTTAACTGGGAAAACCCTATTTTCATGGAAGAAGTAATATTGAAAGGATAAAGAGATAGTGATTTTTTATTATTACTATTATTTTATTATATGTGTACCAAAAAAAATTATTTTATTATATGTGTGAAAGAGTAGGAATTAATGGACACGTGTCGACACTAATTAGAAAAAACAAAAAATATTACTCATTAAGGTCTAGCTCGGTTAGTAGATAACTGAATTTGTTAAGCATTTAGTACATAGGTTCGACTTCCGGGTGAGTGTATGAAGAATAATTTGTTAGTATAAAAGACTACCCATTTAATGTGATAGAGTTTTGAGGGATTAATCTTATGCCCTGATTTGTGTTTACGTTGGAAAACAAAAAAACAAAATAGATGTATAAATAATTATAGTAATGTAGGGACTAGGGAAATGTGAAGTATTCCATGTACGGTATTTAATTAAGAGTTTAGTTCAATATTTATTTAGGTTTGCAATGAGTTTAAAATGAGCTATAATTTCAATGCATGAATTTAGAAGTTGCCAGATTTTTGTTTAATGTGGACCTATGTGTGTTGCTTAGTTTGGGAACGGGGACCTCAGCAATTGATAGGGAGAGGCCCACGCCTCTGTTTTCAAGGTACACATTACACATGATGATTGTGGATTGGTTGGTTACATGGGTCATGGATTGCTATTATATGGTGTGGAACGGAAGTAGCACTTTCATTTGCGATTGCGTTCAAATTAAAAGAGAAAAAAAAAACAGCAACAGAGTTTAGGGGGAAAGTGTGTAGATAATTATTGCATGCACAAATTGTTTGATAATTGATGATATATCAAAGCATCAACAAATAGTTTGGTATTTTGAAAAATAATTAAATTTGTCATTGTTTGTTTCTGATTTTTTTTGTTGACAATTATAATATTTAATAATAATCTAAAAAATATTTTGTAACCAAAAAATAAAATAAAATAAAATCTAACAAGTATTTTAATTACAATGCATCAAAATTAAACCTCTTAAACTACTATACAGAATCTCCGAATAATGACTCAAGTGGTAAGGGTTAAAAGACATATGAGTTGATTGCCTAATATGGGTGATTTTGACATAGACATGATGACATTGGCTTGATTAGGGCATAAAAGGTTATTTGTCAAGAGTAGCCTAATACTACTCAAATAGCGGAGGCGTGTCGTCATCTCTGACGGCTTAATCATGAGTATTATTATTGCACATAGATAAGGATTGTATGTGTGTCCAGTTTCATTTTTGCCTCTACGCAAATGTGGAAACACGCATCCCACTCACAAGTGGAGAAACATGATTTTGCCATGTAGACTTCAACATAAATTGACGTTGAGTTCAATAGAAATCCTAACATGGACATCTTCCATAGTATTAGTTTGAGTGGGTATGCAGTAGCACCCTATTTCTATATAAAGACCAATTTATGTTGATGGGTGAGGCACAATTGACTACATTACCATAGTAAAGTAACATCCCAAGTCACAAGAGAATGATGTTGAAGGCCATTAAATGTTGACTGACCTCTGTGCGAAAATGGCAGCGATTGCCTCAAGAATCAATAAATTAAGAGAATAAAGCTACAGAAAGAGGTATATTCATTTTTGTATGTTATGGCTGAGCTAGATATAAACTGACTTAACTTGGTATCCAACGTGAGCACACCTTTAATCCTAATGCTCAAAAGATGAAGATCTGAGTACGCTAGTTGACGAGTCTCGAGTTCAAAAGATGGTAGTGGGGCGGGGTTCTATCCTTAGCAAGCTGACATAAGGCATGACCATGTGGTGACTTGGTGAGGAGGTTACATAACTCCCCTTATCGAAACGATGATTAATATCACCATATTGTAGAATCAGAATGGACTACTGGTCCGATTGATTCAACTGGAAACAAGTCAATTGATTTAGTCAATTTTAAGGAAAAGTTATGTTGGAATCAAGTCAAGCTAGCTGAATTGATCTCCTAAGATGAGCTTGGGATGGGAAAAATGTTTGAAACCAGTTGAATACTTTACAATATCCAAGTGAAACGATCTGGACTTCTCATTTTAGTTCAATAACTAGTTTTATTTTTTGACAGGTGTACCCTCCAAGTTAAGGGACAAGATTAATCCTGTAAGAGTGTTTAGTGCAATATCTATATAAATAAAATATGCTGAGTTATTGAGAAATTTTACACATATGTGAGACATTTTGTAATTAAAAATATTTAACTAGAAGATGTATCTACCAAGTGATATTTTCTCTCTTTAACATAATTCACTATTTATATTATGACTGTCAGAAATTACCACAAATTGCAAGTGTCGCACACCTTCTTAGAAATGTGGTGTTCAACAATCATTTTTGTCAAAGTCATGCACACTTGTTTTTTAATCTTTGAGGTAGATATTTCCATTTCCAAACAGTTTAAGAGCTCTTAAATTAATGTATAATTTTGTAACAAAAAAAATTGTATAATTTGACTAAAATACATTTATTTAAATAGCGAATTATGTTACGACAACAACAAAAGCCTTATCCCACTTTGTACCAAAAAAAAAACCTTATCCCACTAAGTGAGGTCAGCTATATAGATCACACTACGCCATTAAGTTAGTTTTTGGGTGCTAAGGAACTACAAATTTATCTAAGACATGACACTCACTTCTTTACTTAATTTTTATACAAAACAATTAACTTACCTAAGATAAGGCAAGACTTAGAATAAAATTATTTACACATTTGTGAAATAGAAATCACTAATGTTACGCTTTCTATGCTGAGAGGGCTTTGCACTTTTCATTCGAAATAGCAAAATCAGTGATTTAAGTGCCATGAATAAGGGATTAACAATCATTCTATACTGGTTGCAGGTAAAGAGCTTCAGCATGGACATCTTGAAGCAAGGTGCAGGCATATGGGCACCTGAGGTGATATCGAACCTGGACATAATGTTGGACAACATGGAAGCAAAGCTGTCCGAATCTGCATCCCCAAGCTACATCTTCCCTCTCCAGCAATTCCTCTTCACCTTCCTCTGCAAAGTCCTCGCCGGCGCTGACACTTCCCACGACCCCAAAATTGCTGAATCAGGCTTCGCCATGCTCAACCGCTGGCTTGCTGTCCAACTCCTCCCCACCGTCTCCATCGGCATCCTCCAACCCCTTGAAGAAATCTTCCTTCATTCCTTCGCCTACCCTTTCTTTCTTGTCAGTGGAGACTACAACAACATCTACAATTTCGTCAAACAACAAGGTTACAATGCTCTATCCTACTCGGATCATGATCCTTTCAGTAGAAAACTTTTTTTACAATTGAGAGGATCCTGATCCATCCTACTCATACTTATCTTATACTAGTATTGCTGAATTATTTTATTAATGAATTGATATTCAAAATATGAATTTGTTTTCTCATCAAATCTTACAAATGCATGAACATATCATGCACTAATCAAATAGTGAAAAAAAATGAATGTGTACATAATTTTATTTGATGGGTGACGAACAGGTAAGGAAGTGATAAAAAGGGGTGTAACAGAGTTTGGATTGAGTGAAGAAGAGGCCATTCATAACTTGCTTTTCGTGCTGGGCTTCAACGCGTTCGGCGGGTTTTCGGTTTTCCTTCCGAGCTTAATAAACGCCATAGCGAGCGACTCAACCGGGTTGCAAGAGAAGCTGAAGAAGGAAGTAAGGGAGAAGGGCGGTTCAACCCTCGGGTTCAGCTCAGTGAAAGAGATGGACCTGGTTCAGTCTGTGGTCTACGAGACACTGCGGCTGAACCCGCCGGTTCCGCTGCAGTACGCCCGGGCCAGGAAGGATTTCAGGCTCAGCTCGAATGACTCAGCCTTCCAGGTGAAGAAGGGCGAGTTGTTGTGTGGGTACCAGAAGCTGGTGATGAGGGACCCAGCCGTGTTCGATGAACCAGATAGTTTCAAACCGGACCGATTCACCTCAGAGAAAGGAGCACAGTTGTTGAACTACTTGTATTGGTCCAATGGCCCCCAAACCGGGACTCCTAGTGTCTCGAATAAACAGTGTGCGGGTAAGGATATTGTGACCCTCACCGCGTCGTTGATTGTGGCGCACTTGTTTCGCAGGTATGATTCTATCAAAGGGGATGCCAGTTCCATCACTGCCCTTCAAAAGGCCAAATGAAGAGTCATTAAGATTATTGTCTGTGCCATGATCAGAGAGGTAAATATATGTTTTTTTCTCGCTCCAAGATGTATTTATTCGAATAGTTGCTTGGAAAAATCATGAATACAGGGAGTGGAGCTAAATTATTATTCAATTACGATCCATATATATTACAGCGTAAATTAGTCTAAGCTTGATAACTGGATTCAACCATACTACAAAAACAGTGAGTGGACTTACTTCCAGTTGGAGTCATTCTTCAGCTTAAGCAAACCAAAGATATCCTCTGTTCTGTAGTATACTCCTACGAGTAAGCAATAATATGAAGTCTGAATACACTCAAACCAGAACATTCAGAAACATCTAGTAAAAAAAAATTCTTCTATGAAGTTTATCACAAAACTTGACAAATTCCTCCTTTGAGCTACACGTCCAACTAAGCGGGGACTAAGCTTTCACCGTGACATTCTCCAAAGTCCAAGGCCCAGTTGACTGAATATGTCATAGCAATTGCGAGGTTTTTTGTCGCTATGTTTTGTAACTCCTACCCTTGAGGGACTGTGCACCTTTGAGCTATTGTGTATGAGTGGTGGACCACTACGGGTTACACTTCGGTCTGAGCTTTCACCGCGACATTCTCCTTAGTCTAAGGCTTAGTCGACTGAATATTTCATAGCAATTGCAAGGCTTTTTGTCGCTATGTTTTGAAACTCCAAGCCTCAAGGGACTTTGGATCGTTCACGCATTCAAGTAATATGAGTTGCTCGATCAAAATCAGATGACTTATATTTGTCATGAAGATCGGATGGCTTAAATAGATTTACAATATGAGTCATCTAATCTTTCAAATTCATTGATTGCATACATTTAAGTTTTCACTAACTAATTGATTGCAAAAATTTAGGATTTCATTTACTGTAAGGAGTCCAAAACTGTAAGAATTCTAGACCATTTATTGGAGATCTTCCTCATAGAAGAGCTTATTGGCTTTAAAATTTCATTCATGTTTCAATCACTTCAATGTTAACTTAATGTAATTACACACGAGTAGAGGTGGTAAAATTGGCTTGACTCGCTGAGCCAACCCTTTTGGTCCACCTTTTTTAGCAGCTTCAGTGGAGATTTTGAACTCAAATCCTCAAAGCGGGTCAGCCCAACCCAACTTGCACTTTGATGGATTGGTTGAGTCGGTCCGCCAACCCATATTTTCACCCTGAAGTGTAAGTGTCAATAACCTTTATCAAATAATTGGTAAATGTCATTTTTTCTGTTACGCACTCATTTAATCTTCTCAACATTATTAGATCTGCTCTACAATCATCAATAAGAATTTCCTTTGGTCAATAATAATTAGCCAACAATTATAAGATAATGTCATGCAGTCTTGATAGTTGTAACCAAAACATAACCTACAGTTACACAAGTACTAGAATACATTCAAGACAACTAAATAAATATGATCCATCAATCTGCAATGGTACTTCTGCAGAAGTGCACAAATAAGAAAGCTAGCACCACTGACTTACATATTGTTGACAAGGGAATCCCATACTTACCTTTTCTGAAAAGCCCTTTGAAAAATGGCCAATAGCATGCTACTAAATAAGCACTGCAGAAGACTTCACATACCCCAGATCCACGCCCAATTCTAACCGTAGGTTGCCATCCAAACCAGTACATAACCAATGCTGTCAATTGAACAAGCAAAATGGTTGTCCCAGGTAGAAAAATTGGAGACTCATTGAAAATGAACCTACCAGCATTCTCATCAGTAACCTTATCAAAATAGGCGTGCTCTTTCTTCGTTATTTCAAAGACAGTGTCAGATATCCTTAATCGCTTAAGTAAAATGGCCACAAATCCAAAAAACCAAGCACTCGTGGTGGTTATTCTTGCCATCCTTTGGTTGTTCCACCATGTTCTGATTGATAACCCTGTTTTCAAGGACTCTAATAGAGTTGTTGTCTTGTAGATCACAAGTAGAGTAATTGGGATCCACAAATTTGGTTCCTGCAAGACCATCATTCACATTATACATAGCTGAGGTGATGAAAAATGTGTATTCTATTTTATAAGCTATGAAAAATGTACAGTTAATAAGCCAAAGTGTAATAAAGAGGTGGTCTCTTAAAAAAAAAGAGGTGGTTATTTTGAGCATCCATACTTGTATTCGTAAAAAAATAAGAAAACATACATGATGTGATATGGTAATTGACAGAATTGGTTGAAGGGAAAAGAATGAAATGTAGTGTTTGTTTGAAGTTTATGAAACTGACTTATGTCAACTTGAATTTAGAAAATAAAGTTTGGTTTTTTTTGAAATAAAAAAATAGAGTATGGTTAAAAGTAGTTTATTGTAAAGTAGTTTATGTTTGAACTTTGAATAAATAAAATAGTTTTACAAATGTATCTTATTTGGATTATATAAGTTAATAGCATTTTTAAGTGAGTAAATGCTAAAAGTTCAACTCAACGGAAAAGGTTGACCATAGGTTGGTTTGAACTTAACATGGTTTTATTTTAAGTTAAATATTTTGGCACAATGTTAAATGTGACTTAACGGAAGTTAATTGATAAAAACGTCAATCTAAACACAGTCATAGTAAAAAAGAAAGTTATAAGCTCACCCTAACTTGACCGATGAGACTTATCTTAAACTCTATTGGTCCACTTAAAATAAGGTTATTGAATACTTTGGGATAATTTAGACAACATTAAATAAAAACCATGCTGCTAAATTTTAGATCCTTCTATATATGTAAGTAGTTTAGCTAGTTGCTAATTAGAGAATTGGGTAAAGAACAAAAAGAAAGTTTATCAAAATGTAAAAATTAAATATTTAATATATTGAAAGCTTTCCATTTTTGATGCTCTTAGAATTTGTGCTCACCTTGGGCAAGAAGCTGGAGTTGGTGATGATGCAATAGGCAGGCAGAGCAGCATAGCAAATTTCAGGAACAGAACGTAAGGCCCAAGTAGTGATCCAAAGATATGCTAAGCACTCTCTAAATTGGAGCTTACCAAACAGGGTGCTAAAAATTGGACAATGCTTGCTAAGGCAGATGTCAACCAATCCTGAGGACCATCTCTTCTGTTGTGCCATATGACATATAACATCTCTAGGTGAGCAACCCATGTAGGCCATTGGGTTTGGGCCACAACCTTCCGATCTCCAACCTCTTGCATGGATTTTCAGCCCAGTAAGCACATCCTCTGATGTTGATCCATACATCCAACCCACCTAAAGTTCTCAAAACAAAGAACTTAGCAAATAGTTAAATTCCCACATATCTTTTGACCAAAAAAAAAAAAAAATTCCCACATATCTATAGTTGATTCAAGTCTTAGGTTATACAAAAAATTTGAGACCTGATTTTGATTATACCACAAAAATTGAAATGTTTAGTTTGTATATGTTTTATAATCATTTCCACTTATTTATAATTTCTTATTTCTAATTTTTTTAGTTTACTCTTTTGAGTATGTGCTGAGAAACAAATCTCTAATTTAATATTTGAAAAATATTTATTTTCGTGGATATTGATTGGTCTTTATTCCATTGCCCACCTTTTCACCCCAGGCAGTGCTGCATTCATATCCACAACTTGCCACTTCTTTTGCTGCCTCAAGATCAAGAGATTTGCAAAGGTCATCATTGTTTGCATATGTCTTTCCCTCCAAAGCATGAGTAACTGATCCCACAAACTCCCTTGAAGTTCCAAATATTTGTACAATATCCTTTCCTGATAGTGTTCCTGTTAAAAAAGTTATAAAATAAATAGAAGTTGCAAATTTTGAGTTAATTACACTATGCATTATTTTTCCTCAATAATTGTATTTATTTAGATGTTTTCAAAATATTGAGAGTATATAGATCTTAACTACCATTGGCGAAACCAAGATTCTCCTTCTTTCTACTTTGAATGTGATCATGAGTAGGAGAAAGGCCATACATAACTTTTCTTCTATGAAAGCAATTTGTTCCTGCATACAAAATCCCCTGAAGTCCTGCAAACCCTCCTGCCATGTACTGCATTAGACAAAACAAGAAAAGGAAATTGATTAGTTCAAAACACTTGCTTGTTATTCATTTTTTGTATGATTAGCAAAAATGTTGATACCTAGCTTTCTAGCTACGAAGGTTTTTTGTACTATGTATTTGTTACCCACCAAAAGAAACGCAGCCATTTGATTTCCAAAAGGATCATCCTTTAATCCATCATAGAATTGTTGCGGACATTGTGCAAATGCAACTTCTTTTTCTCCCTTTGGATCCAACAAAATGCACATTGCATGTAGTGTGATCTTAGGGTTGTTCACATACATGTCACAATCAATGTTCATGATAAAGGGAGCATTTGCCATTAATCCAGACACTCTTGTCTGTACATGATAAAAAATGCATGGTAAGTTAATTTGGGATCAAGTAAGATTTATTTAACTTGTGGGAATGTTATAATTAATGACATTGAGTTCACAAAATTTTGTAGAAAACAAACTTACCAACACATTCATAGCACCAGCTTTGTAATGATGTGGATGCTCAGGTCTTTTCTCTCTAGATATATAAATTAAGTGGGGAATTCCATCCAAAAGTCTTCTTTTATTCTCCCATAATACCTACCAACAAGAGTTAAGTATTTCTTTTAATTTGAATGATTTTTGATTCCTTTCATATAAGCAATTATATCTTATTTAGTTTGTTCTATATATTCACAACATAACAAAGTGGTAGTCTAGTGGTAGGTAAGTTAAATCTAGTAAAAGTGACAATACATGTTTGAATTTCAAGAAAATCATTTACTACAAAATACAACTATAGACATCATCATGGTAAAAAAAAAGTTTGGCCAACTTGTTTATATTTCTTTTGTCTTCCATCTACTTCAATAAGATAGAAGGCAATGCTAGCATTAGGTTGCACTAACAAAATAGGGGGAAAAAAAAGAAAGGTTGCAATAGCAAAATAGGAAGGGAAAAAAAAAACTCACTTGATAGAAAAAGGTTTACAATGATTCTAATGCTATACCTTAATTATGGCTGGATGGTTTCTCAGCTTAGTTTCTGAGAAAACTGCAAATTCTCCTATAAGTGGACACGGAATCATTTTTTGACCTGCATCTTGAATTTTGCGTGTCAGCTGCTCATATTCTTCCTGAAAAAACAACAAAATGTAATCAAATTTTGTGTGTTTGGTTACAATTTCAATTCATATTAGTACATATTTATTAAAAAAAAACAATAATTTCAATGAAATAAAAGAGTTGTATTGGATGAAAGAATTTTTACATCAAACTCAACTCTAATACAAACATGTTTTTTTAGTTGTTAGTAGTCCGTCCTCAGGGTTCGAACCATGGATCCTTCACCCTTTATTACACCCCATTCTTATATCATTAACTCTGACCACTTGAGCTAACAAATATACCCTCAATGACGTTTGATTTTACATATTTTATAAGAAAAATCGTTGAATTTAAAAGCTACACAAAATAGCTTCAATTTTACTGCTTGGAAGTTTAGAAGAGCTTAGAGTGTGTTTGAATTTCCGACAAATTCAATATCTCAATATCTTTCTTCAATCCGTGTCAAATTGATGAACATATGATAAATTTTAGATTCCTCCTTAACATAAGTTAAAATGTTAAATTATATTTGTGTTTCCATCCATGTTAAATCAAACATACTACACTATTACTCAACTTGCTTTGTTTCACAACTCATTAAAGTCTTGTCCTTATAGGATGTCATTGGAAAGATAAATTATACCCATCATGGATTGATACCTGAATCTTCTCCTCCCCAATCCATATGCCACCAAACTTCTACCACTTAATCTATTCTTCGGAGGCATACAAATATGCTATGATTGAGTTCATATATTTGTATTAATATTTTCTTTTATAAACTTTAAATGTTAATAATATTATCATTATTAATTTACTAAATAATTCTTCTCATAATTCCCGACCCTTCATCTCCTCTGCATCACCTAAATTATGTTCCAAACCTGTGACACTGGACTTGCACCACCGTTCTCTTCGTTCATCGACCACAATCTCCAGATGTCGCTCTCCCTGTCGTCAATAAGTCTTGACGGCAAAACTCTATCGCTCTTCGTTCCTCGATCATGATAATCTACTGAATCATTCAATGCGGTATCACACTCAAAATAATTTATTGGTACCACAAAATTTACGAAAAGAATAAACTGATTTGAGTGCTTAATCATTACACGGTTTAGTCCTTAATTAATTAGCAGCCAACAGAATAAACAGACATACCTTCATTCTTAACCATTCTTGTCTGAATTCAACCAAACCGTTTTCATCACTGTCATGATTGGCCATGGCCTCATCAGAAAAATATCTGAAAGGTGCTCTAACTTGCACGTTGTACTTCTTACAGAAAGGTACCCAAAGCTTAGCAAACTTAGAGGCTTCCACAAGAGCATAGAAGGTAAGAGGAGAACATCCATCATCGGAAACATAGCAAGCTAACTTGTTAGCAGGGTAATCAAGAGCCAACAGAGACAGCACAGTGTTCACAGTGATGATGGGTGGCTCAAGTATAGGATCTGCTGTTGTCACAAACAGATCCACTGCTGGAAGCTCAGGTACCCTGTTTGAAGAAATAGTTAAAAGATATGTAGGGGGCAAAAATTTAACACATGTTAAATGTTAAGCAAAATCCACAATTATTCCTGGTTTCTTGAGTGGCCGGCTAGTCAGAGAATGTCATCCAACCAACACATTATCGATTAGAAACTAGCGTAAACACGGGATAAAAATCTAATCGATTTATAAAAAGTTCTGTATATTTTTTGTCTTAAAAATATGCATGAATGTCTCGTTTTTACTCACAGATTAAGATTTGTCTTTAAATAGTGTTTCATTTCCTATTCCACCTATGAAATTCTACTATCTCAATTAAAAAAGATATGATGAATTACAAACTTATGATAGTTTAATTCAAAAAGTTTCCACCATTTTTTTGAAATACCAGCAACACCTGACAGTCACAAACTCCAAAACTTTCTTGACCGTCACAAAGGTTGTGGGGGTCGTTTTAGAGTTTGTTAGCGGTTAAGGAAGTTTTGGAGTTTGCCGCATGCATTTAAATTATGTGTTTATGACAGGATTTCATTAATGGAGCAGTAAGGAAACATGACATTGTTTGAAGATAAAATCGTACTACTGCATCTTGATTCCTCAAACACACCCTCATAATTGGTACACTTAATATAATAGCAGCTAGCAAACAACAAACAAGGTACAATAAGATACCTAAGGCGGTCCAGGTAGGTGATGGTCTTCACTGGAGTCCATTTGGTGCTGATGATGAGAATCCAAGCGAAGGTGAACCATGACTCGCATAAGAAAGCAACAAAGCAAGGGAAAGTACTGTAGTTGTTATCATTAATGGAGAAAACACGGGAAGCAAGAAGAAGAAGTAGGAGGAGCAGAATCGATGAATCCATCACTCTTGAAAACGTGTGCTTCACCGGAATTCTTTCATAAAATGGGAGTGTAGAACTAGTACTGTTCACATTGGCCATTGTCAGAGGAGAGCACTGTCAAAAGCTCAAGCCACAAAATGCAGTGTTTGTCCAGCTAATGTGCTTCATTCATGACATTATTGAACATGGTAAAGACACTTTTTGTCGCAGGAGAAGTCAAAAAAAGGGACAGCAAAATTTAGTTCCAAAGTAAATGAAATTAATTGGGCCTAGCTAGCTGAGATTCCTCAACTGTAAATATAGATTTTCACCATCAATATTACTCTCCATCTCTTGCAAAACTTTAAGTAAACATGTAGCATGTACTACACTCCTTATAATAATAGGAAAAATATTTATACACTCTTGAAAAATATTTATAAAAAGAGAAATAAGAAATATAATATGTGATGTGATAGAAAAAAATGGGAAATGAGAAGAAAAGTTGAGTGGGAGAGATAGTTGATTGTTCTATTATTTTTATTCGGGGTTGTCTAATGACCCATGTTGAAATTTGGGTTAAATAACTCATTGTTTAGGTGGACCAATCACATTTAAGATAAATTGATTGATTTTTTTATATTTTATTTATTAATTTATCTAGGATTAAATATGTTTTTGGTCCCTAATTTATACAAATGAATCTAAAATGGTACCTGAAAAAAAACACAAAGATTTTAGTCCTTTTAATTATTTTTCACATCTATTTCAGTCCCTCCAAAATTTCTTCCATTAAATTTAGTCCTTCTCCCCTCATAATCATTTCAAAACCTAGAACTTTATATCTCATCCCAAAACTCAATGAACAACCATGGGATTCTCAGCTCACTTGGTTTCATGTTGTTGTGTTCTCCAAATTCAAATATAGAATAATGAATTTGACAAATGGATTTTATGTTTTATGAATTCATGTTACCTGCGTAGGGACCAAAAAATGGCTTCTTGTACCATATGCAAAAATGGAAACGTGGATTTCTTCTTGTTTAATAAACGTTGAGGCTCACCAATTTTCCGTATTCTCGTTTCCTCGTTCACCCATTGCCAAATCCTGCTTTTCCACTCTCACCAATCCATCCATATCTTCCCTACCTCATTCTGAAGCCTCACCTATTGACGGATCACAAACCCTTGCTCTTCTTATAAGGAGTCACTCACACCATCAGCCCATCTTGTTTGAGTATGTTAAGATCAATAATTAGGATTATGACAATTTCATATGCATATAGGTTTTTCTTCAATTAAAAATATGTAATGAAGCCCTTCCCACCCCTTGTTCTGCGATAAATTTTTTCAAGACAATGGTCCATTTCCTCTGTCTGTTTAATTTTTCAGCCATATTTCCATCAGTTTGTATTCAAACACGATAACAAGAATAAGATCCCTTTTATCAACTAAATCAATTGGAAAAATCATAGCTTGCAGCCCCGCACCATGCTCAAATTCTGATATGCCCAGTTCATGTTTTGTGAAGATAGCACAAAATAATATAAAAAACGAACTAGACCCACTTGCTCGATTGTTCTGTTCCATGTTCTGATGTTCCATTGTTTTCTGGCGAACTTGGGAAACAGCTGGAAGGAGTCACGTGAGAGTTTAGGGTAATAATCTCAGCCACATTGGGAGTAGATTCTTTAACTTACTCCTAGAGTCAATGAATCCCTCCTCATGAAATAACTATGAAGGAAAGAAGACTAAATTTGATGGAAGAAATTTTGAAGGGAACTAAATTGTTATACATTTTATGACTTTGTAAGGACCATTGTAGATTAAATAAAATTTTCAAGGACTAAAAATTTTATGTTTATTTTCAGGTACCATTTTATATTTATGCGTATAAGCGAGGGACAAAAAACATATTTAATTCTAAATAAAATATAAAAAATTCAACAAATTTATCTTAAATGTGATTGGTCCACATAGACCATGGGTTATCTAACCCAAATTTCACTATGGGTCATTTAGACAACCCCTTTTTATTCTCTATCTTAGAGTGTTTGGAAACTGAGTTGTGCACATACTCTAATTAATCTGTGTTTGGGTAGAAGCTACAACCTGAAGCTCCAAAGGAATCTACATTTTTAACCTTTCAAATGACGAATGTGCATGGTTCCAAAAAATACTTGTGGACTAACATTAATCAATTAATGATAATATATATTTTAGTCATTAATTTCAAAATATAAATTTAATTCTATAATACATGTAATATTATTTAATGAATGTTATATTGTTCACATTAGAGCATCTCCAATGCTAGTTCTTAGAAGTGAGATCTTAAGCTAAGAACTAAGAATCAGGTTCTTAAGCATTTGAGATGGTTGACGTGAAGTTCTTAATTCTTATATAAGTAACTTTGTTTTATGAGTTCTTAGCATAAAAAATATTTTCTTTCTCTCATTCAAATTATTTTATTACTTTATGAGTTTTGTTTTATTACTTTATTACTTTGTGTTGGAGCGAAATATGCAAAAATTGCTTACGTAAATAGTGCTAATTAAGAACGAAAATTTAAAAACTAGTATTAGAGATACTCATGGACAGTTGTCTTATGTTTAGATACGCATAGCTCATCAAACTGAGTGTTCACGCTTTCCAAGAAAACATAGAACACAACCATGGCTCCTCAATGACATAAGTATACATTCATATATTGTTGAAAGGTGAATTCTACCATACCCTCATTGTATGATACATGACTGACATAATTTGGCGTGTTCCAATAGGAAACCGACATTTGGCAGTGTATTTGAATTTTTGTTTCATTTAAAACATATATGGGAAAAAGAAGAGAGACTCACTTAAATGACATTGGTCAACGTCATGTCTTGTATCATACCCCAACTACGTATTGTGGTATGGTAGCAAGCACCTTGTTGAAATCATGTTATAATTCGTGCCTATATATTTGTTTTTATGCTCTTTGTATTTTAATTATAAATTCTGGTAATGGTTACTTTCGTAGCCATGTTGTTGTTAGTTTTCGTTTCATGGTAGGGGTGCAATCAGATCAGATTGGTTCGGATTTAGAGGGTTTAAATGTCCGAACTAATCAATAATGTTCGGTTTGAGTTAGTTCAGATTTTCAGATTTTTGCTTCTAAATCCGAACCAAACCGATCTCAATTGGATTGGTTCGGATGGTCGGATTTGAAATACAAAAATTTTATTTAAAATTTTGCACGAAAATTATTCTAAAAACATGAAAAAATATAAAATTTTTAGAAAAATCCAACATCTCCAAAGAACAAAGCATTCGATAATGACATAATCCATATAATCCAAACAAAACCAAGATCTCCAATAAAAGTATAAATAGGTATGTAATAGGCTGGAGTGTTTGGGATGAATGTAAAAACTAATTCTCATTTCATTGGGTTCGTTCGGATTGATCGGTTTTTCAATCCCCAAATCCAATACCCGAACCGATTGTGATCGGACGCAGTAAGAAAAATCCGAACCGAACTGATGATCCAATCCAACCCGCTATAATGTGTTTGGTTTGGATCGATTTGATCAGATTTGCGGATCAGACCGTACCCGCTTATAACCCTATTTCGCGGTTAGTGTTTCATTTTCAACAAAATGTGTATGTGTGTTTTGTTCTATTTTGACCAAAACAATTCAATGTGTGATTTCAAAATTTGTTTTAAAGGTTTCTACTATCCATATCATGCGACCTACATACTAAAGAGTAAAGATCAACAATTCTGTTGAGTTATTTGAGAGAACATAAGGTTTTAAATTCTGGGTTTATAGAACCAAAGACAGAACCGAAAACATAGGTTCCGACCTCTGCATGAAAAGTATCTTTTAATATGTTTTTTTAAATATTTCAGACTAGATTGTAAATTATTAAAAAAATATTTTAAATGAGGCTTAAATATTCTGGAGGTCCCTGAAATTGTATGGCGTATGAAAATAAGTCTTTGAAAAAAAAAATTCTAATTCCAGATACCTGGAATTTGTTTTTTAATCTAAATAAGTCCCTACCCGTGTTGTGTGCTTACGTGGCTCGATTTTTGCACAATCAACTATTCCACGTGGTTTTTTTATTTTTCTTTTATTACACATGTATTAATCAATTACTAATTAAACATTTTCTTATTAAAATTAATCCCTAAACCTAATAATCCCTAATCCCTAACAATTAAATTAGAAAAAAATGAGAAGAAGAAGTAGAGGTTAGGAATTCAGGAGGAAGAAGAAGCTTCGCTGGTGACAAAGGCGAAGGTTGAACGGAGAAAAGGCGACGACGGGGACGGTGGGTAGAACCTCCATCGCTCCGCCACGAGACCGCCGTTCTGGAGCCAGAACCTTCTCCAAGCATAGTCGTCGTCAGATCGACGGAGAGAGAAATGGATCGACCATAACGATGAAGATGACGAACTCAGGCGAAAGGGACAACGAACCCAAGACGACGACGGCGAACTCATGCTACAACGATTGAACGTCCATGATCGACTCTTAATCATGGATCCACCACACCCAGATCCAACATCATCCTCCTCCAACAACAATCCACAATTCCAACAACAACCCACATCCTCCACCAGTCCACATTCCATGGATATGAAGAGAAACCCTAAAGAAAGAGGGTTGATAGTTGCAGAAAGAGTGTTCTTCGCTGATTCGATTTTGCCCACAAGAACCAGATTTGGATTTGGTTTTGCTTTGATTTAGTGTACCAAGCAGGTTCTTACCCAGAAGGAGAAGAGGAAGAAATATGAGTTTTTCTATTTGAAGCTACCATTGCTGTAGCCATAAAGTTTGCAGGGAATAGAGAAATGGAGGGTTATCCAGATGCACATAAAGAAGATGAGGAGATGTCTTGAGGATGAGGGATGAGGTGGTTGGTGGAGAGGGAAAGGCTTGAAGATGAGTTTTATTTTTTAGGATTAATTAGTTTGAGTTAAATTATAATTAAGTTAATAAGATGTTGAAAAATTAATTAAGTTTAATTATTAATTTGGGATTGATGTTGATTTTCGTTTAATCATATCATGTGGCATTAATTTGTTAGGGATTATGGATTATTAGATTTGAGGGATTAATTTTAAGATTAAAATGTTTAATTATAATTGATTAATACATGTGTAATAAAAGAAAAATGAAAAAAGCCACGTGGAATCGATGACTGTGCAAAAATAGAGCCACATAAGCTCCTAACACGGCTAGGGACTTATTTAGTTTAAAAAACAAATTTCAGGGATCCGGAATCGGAAAAAAAAATTCAGGGACTTATTTTCATATGTCATACAATTTCAGGGACCTCTAGAGTATTTAAGCCTTAAAAAGATAATATAACATATTAAAATAAAAAAGGTACAAAACCCCTCAATTTGTCTTCTTGTAACAAAAAAAACCTCAATTTTAAAAGGGCATCATAGAAAACACCATGACTAAATTTTTGCTTTTCTCTCTCTTTCAAACTATGCTTTTTTATTTGTGTAATTTGTGGTGGAATGATCTCTCTTAATATAGCTAACACTTTCTTTATAGACGCGGTTTATTCATCTTAAAATATTGCGTATTGACCTTAAAAAATCATGTTTTTTTAACGCATGCAGAAACAGCGTAAAAAAAAGTATTTTTCCAAAATAAGTGAAAATATAAAAAATTGTTATGAATAAAGAGTACCCAAGTATGTAAAGAGAGGAAGAGAGATATATGAGAGATAGAGGAATAGTCTGATGGGGATACTCTGCTAGGTGTAGACTCCCTTGTATTTATATTATTAGGTTTGGAGTGTTGAACAAGTATACATGTGGGCCTGACCCATGGACTCCTAACTCAGATGGGCATCCATATATTCATAACACTCCCCCTTGGATGACCATCCCTTAAGAATGTGCCTCATTAAAACCTTACTAGGAAAAACCCAGTGTGGGATAAAAACCTAGTGAAGGAAAAAGAGTACATCGTTCTATAGTTCGTCTTTATACATTGCCTCATTAAAAACCCTACCAAGAAAAAACCAATGGGAAAAACACATGGTTAAGGAAAAAAAAGTACAATGCATTTCAATTGAGATCTTTGAGCTGACGAACTCTCATATTCTGCACAAGCTTTTCAAATGTTGTAGTTGGAAGAGCCTTCGTAAATAAGTCTGCTAAATTATCACTTGAATGAATTTGTTGGATGTCTATGTCACCATTCTTTTGTAGATCATGAGTGAAGATGAGCTTCGGTGATATGTGCTTTGTCCTATCTCCCTTGATGTATCCTTTCTTTGTTTGAGCAATGCATGCAGTATTATCTTCATACATAGTGGTTGGCGGCATCTTTCCAGAGGACAGACCACAAGTATCAAGTACGCATTGAATCACAGATCTCAGCCAAACGCATTCTCTACTTGCCTCATGTAATGCTAGTATTTCTGCGTGGTTAGCTGAGGTGGCCGTTATAGTTTGTTTCGTAGATCTCCATGAAATGACTGTTCCCCCACATGTAAACAAATAACCTGTTTGAGATCTCCCACTATGTGGGTCAGACAAATATCAAGCATCAGCATAGCCAATTAGATCAAGCTTGAACATATAGGGAAAAAATAAACCCATATCCATTGTGCCTTTAAGATAACGAAAGACTTGTTTTATTCCATTGCAATGTCTTCGTGTGGGTGAATAACTAAATGTTGCTAATAATTTAATAGCACATGATATATCAGTTCGAGTATGGCTAGCAAGATACATTAGTGCTCTGATAGCACTAAGATATGGTACTTCAGTACCAAGTAATTCTTCATTCTTTTCTCGAGGTCTAAAAGGATCTTTAATGACCTTACAATCAATAGAGTACAAAATGGACATGATTAATCCATATAGAATCCTTTTAGTACCTTTGCAATATAAGTCCCTTAGTACATAAATACCTCATCATTTAGATACTCAATTGATAAGGCTAGACAAAAATTTCATTCTCAACTCTTTTATCACAAATTCTTTCTTTAGCAAATCTACAGCTTTTGGGAGCTCTTCTAGAGTCCTAATAAATCATTGTCATAAACATTAATTATGACATAAACAATCTCATATCTCATCATAAATATGCATGAGTTTGTTGGGTCATTTTGTGACCGTACTTAAGCAAATAATCATCTAGAGATTGCTTCAATGTAGTAATTTGTTCATTGTTGAGAACATGAATTGTGTGCTTTAGGCATCTTACAATCTTCAAGGAGTTTTATATAGATATCAATATCAAGTGAACCATACAAATAAGTTGTAACTCCAAGTATCCACCACGATTGTCTAATGTGTCTTAAGTATGACAACATTATTTCACTTACTACAAAGACTCTTTAAGTCTTATTGTCTTTATACCTTTATGGTATAGACGTGAGGTCCTAGGACCCTTAAATTCAGCAAATGAATTGCTTCTTTTTATTTATGGCCAATCACACCCATTCATTTTCGGGTTCAAGATTCTCGCACATATTTCTAATATTGAGCGCTACTTCAACATGTCGACAATTCTTCATGTTCTTGGTTCCTTATTTTAACTTGTAGAGACATAATCATATGAGATCTCATAAATAAATAGTTACAGGTACCTGAACCTCTTATGGAGGAATAAACATTTTTGTAGTCTCTACACTTTTCAAGATAGTTTGCCTCTTCAACAAGACCATCATCCTTCTCTAGGATATATCTTTTTGAACTAAGTTTTAGACATGCCTTAGTCTAATAATAAATTTTCCAACTGGGATATTAAGTTAGAGAAGGGTATTTGCAGCATATAAGGAATTTAATAATTCCTTTTATGTCAGAGAATGCATCTTTTAAACTTCTGGTTCATAGTGCGAGTATACATATGCATTCTTTACAAATTTTCAGAGCTGCTTAATTTTCTCTCCCCCTAATGCTGAGAAACAACAAGTAAGATATGTAATATCTATCGGTAATGGCTCAAATTGATTACATAATCTCAGCTTTCATTGTGGTCTCACCTTAGTGCGTTGTGGTGGAGCAATTGAAAATATATAACACACATTGAAAATTCTTAGAGAGATATTAGGTTCCTGACCATGAACCAATTGTGATGGGGAGAATTCTAATGGCTTTTTGGCTTGATGCGTGTCAATGTTGCTACCAGTAAGGACATTTGTTCTCATATATAATTGTCTAGCTATAAATAGGAGGCGTTTAATTAAACAACTCAGCTAGATCACCCTGAATACGAACATGTGCAACTAGAGATTCAAAATCATGTCATTTACCAACTTGATCAAGGTTGGAATTTTCACTCTATCAATATTGTGAGTTGATGACATATTTGGCCATTTAGTTGATGCATCAACAAATTTATGAAATACTTAAATGACCCATAAAAAGAGTGAATACGCGCACATGTATCGCATCAAATATACTCAAGAGTATGAGGGATTCAAACCCATATATTTTACCAATTATTAATTGGTCATGAGAACAATATATAATAAGAATTCATTATATTGAAGAATCTTCAGGCTCTTCGATGAGTACTCATATGAATTCATATACTTTCGCATCATAAGACTCGGGATGGTCTAACCGGTCATGCCAATCACATTCAATTTGTTCCATATATTGAACTTTCTCATTCAAAATAATACTTCAATGTTTGAAGTAAATTTTTTTGGCGTTTTAAAACCTTCAAGGATTTTGATATTTTCAACCCATAATTTATCGTTACATCAATTAGATGTAATTGAAGTCCTTCAAGACTTTCAAATTAATATGAAATATGTGTAAATGACAGTCGTGTCACAAGATGAGTATTTCATCTCATAATTTAGTTAACTTGTATCAGTTGCATGGAAAAACTCAAAAGGTTGGACATCTTCACATGTCTGGATTACTACTGATCCAAGCAATATCTAACAACAATGTTTATACTGCTCATTGTATTCCAATACTTTGGTACCAATTTAGGGGGAGATGAAGGAATCAGAAAGCATGAGATCATGCACCAATGTGAGACTCTAACTCACACTTCAATTCTCAACATTCTCCCCCGAAGTGTGAGTTACAACCATATTATTATGCTCCCCCTCAACAAGCTATTAGCAATTGCACTGCAATTCGCTTCATCATCGTGTCAATAGGACACGTCGCCTGACCACTCCATTGTGTCAAGAAGACTTTCGATATAAGGAGTCATTATCACGGTCACATCAACCATTGATTCAAATACCACTTCTATGATTGCAACCGCATCTGGGTTGTTTCTTGCAAAAATATCATATTATTGATCTATGGATCTGTTCAAGAGTGTCAATAATCCATTTTAAAATATTGCTTTGAAATTTCACAGGCTTCTTCTAGAGAGCCACCACAAAGTTTCATTTCATGAAACAATATCAAATATACCATTTGATGTCCTTCAGGGACAATTACCCATGCCTTAAAAGGATCACAACTTTTGTCATGTTTGTTAAAATATTCACTTCAGGGAATATCTCAATCATTCCTTAATATAGCTACTTCAGTAGCTTACATGATAGATACATTTGTTTCAATCAACTTGATCATTTATAATGATAGCGATATAGTTCTTCAGGAACTATAATGTAGATATTGACAAAAGATTATAGAGTCTTCTTCTTTTGTTTATTTCAAATAGCTAAGTTTGTTTAAATATTCTTTTATGATACAATAAGGAAATCTAAATACATGCAAATAAATTTATTTATCAATAACTAAAAGAATTTTATGACAAACTCATAGAATTATTTCAAAATATATTCTCTTCATGATCTCATAAATATTTACAGGAATGTAAAAATATTTCTTTAAGATTTACATACTAACTAAAATAGAGCATATCCACATACAAATGTTACTGCATGTATTCAAAAATAATTACATTTTAATTCTAATTTTATGCTACAAAATCAATTGATATCATATAACTATTTCCCATAATATCTAGACACAAAATAAAACACTAACTATAAATGATAATTGAAATTATGTTTAACAAGCACAAGATCAAAATGATTTTCAAGTTAATACAAGATATTAAAAAATACACGTATATTCAAAATTTTCAGCTTGTATTTGAAGATAATAACAATCATGCGGTTGGAAAAAAAAAAACGTGGCATATTAGCCGAAAAAATAATAACCGTGACAGTATTAATTTAGCAATTTGATTTTATTTTTACGACACTTAAAAATGTTGATCCCACTGTAGTTGTGAAAATATTGTATTTAATTCAAGATACATAAATCAATCAATATATTCATTGGGGTGAATCAATTTACATGTAATCAATTCAGGAAGAAAAAAATAACATATAAAAAATAATCAATCAGTTTAATAAAGAGATCAATTCAATTTAAATAATTTAAATATAGTTTATTTTATGACTCTTTTCTTGATCTCTTTCCATTATTTTAATATGACATATCTCACGAACTTTCTTTATCTTTTGCACATCTGGTGAGATGATTCAATAATATTCCATTCACGTCAAGGAAGGAATGAAGAATGATCAAATCAACTAATCTATATATATATGTAAAGCACACTTGTGTTTTTTGCATGCAATAAATGCATTAAATCATAAAAGCTCACATACTTTTATATTAAATACATTAAAAAATAAATAATTTAGTAAATTAAAAACTGAAAAAATTTGTATTATAAAAACCTATTCAACTACTTATATTAAATAACAACATTCATAGACTTAAAATTGACTTGAGCTTTGCATTTAAAAAATCAAAATTAAAAACAAAATAATATTTATTAATAATTAATTTAGATAAAAAAATTAAAATAAAATTATATATATATCTATATATATATATACATATGTAAAGCAGACTTGAAAAAATAACATTAAACACATAAAAAGAAGTAAATTTATTTTGAATTAAAAACATTAAATAAAAAAATTTAAAACTAAAATAAAAACTACATCTACTTTATTATTCATTATATTAATTATTAATTGTTAAACTTTTCAATTTCTCATATTTAAAAGTAACTATTAAAATTTAAAAATTTTCAATTTCTCTTATTTAAAATGAAATATTTAAATTATTTAAATTTTAATTATTCATTTAAACTTAAGGTGAATTTTTAAAAAATAATAATAATTTAAATCGACTACCTTACATTAATGACAATAATAGATTGCTAATAATAATTTGTTTATATTCTTTACATTATTGTTAATAATAATTATAAATCTTATTAGTTATTAACCTTGAGTTGAGAAATTTTAAAAAATAAAACTTATTACTTAAAAAAATATTTATTAATAATTAATATCGAAAAAATAGTTGAAATTAAAAAAAAATGTCTCTATAAGATATTATTATAACTATATCGAATGTGTACATTATTTGAAAAAAAATTAATATAATTTTTGATCTATTATATAGAAGTAAAAATAACTTGAGGAAGCATAACAGAGAAAAATAATTATAACAAAAGTTGAATAAATTTAAATTTACTAAATAATATTTTACGATACTAAAATTATAACTTATTATAATTTCTATAACTTATTATAATTTTTAAGTTAAAATTATTTCAAGTTCAAAAAAAAGTAAAAATTATTTTATTGTTGATAAAAAGGTATAAAAAAAATATGTTATTATAACTTATATTAAAACTTTCTTACTTGATTTAAAATATTTTAAATTCACTTAAGGATTTTTCAAATTATTAAATTGGTTTTTAAAGATTAGTTATGATTGAAAAATAGAATAACATATGGGGACAATAATTGAGTATCAATGTTTACAACCGGATATATGATAAATCAACACATCTGCAATTGAAACCACAATAATAAACCTAAGAACAGAGAACCCAAATCAATAAAATATATTACAACCAAAGTTTTTAAAATTAATTTAATACTAATACAAAAGAAATTTAATTACACTGTAATAATTTTTATACTATATTAAAAAAAAATAGTGTAAATAAACCCGTGCAACGCACGGGTTTTATTTCTAGTGATATGTATAGAGATATAGAGTAATTTCTCTCATACATTCAAGTATCCAATAAATCTATTGAATCTTTTTGAGATTTAATATTCATAAAATTTTTTAGTTCTTCATGAACTGTTCTTTGTGTATTCATGCTATGGTACTTTTGGACTCATAGCTCAAAGAGAATATATCTCAATACAACTCGGATATGATCTTCAGGAATCATATTAAAAAAAAGTTCTACTACGGTACTTCTGGACTTGTAGGTTATCAATCTTCAGGATTCATATTTTAGATAATCAACTACGGTACTTCCAGACTCGTAGGTTATGAATCTTCAGGATTCATATTTTAGATAATCAACTACGGTACTTCCAGACTCGTAGGTTATGAATTTTCAGGATTCATCTATTTTTCCAATGAATCTTCATGATTCATTCAAAATAGTTCAATTACAGTGCTTCGTGCTTCTGGACTGTAAGGCTATGAATCTTTCTGATTCATGCAAAAATAATTCAATTACAGCGAATCTGAACTGTAATGCTATGAATCTTTCTGATTCATGCAAAAATAATTCAATTACAATGCTTAATGCTATGAATCTTCAGGATTCATGCAAAAATTGGTACTTTTGGATTCATAGTTATGAATCACTATAAAAGAAAAATAAATGATTTGAAGAAGAAGAAAGAAGAGAGAAGATAAAAATAAAAATTATAACCTTCCACATGGATGTGGTACTTACTCGCTTGAAAGAGAATTGAAAGAACTTAGGAATTCTGGAGAGACGATCGTGCTGATACCGTGTTATGAATAAAGAGTACACAAGTATGGAAAGAGAGGAAGAGAGATGTATGAGAGATAGAGGAATAGACAGATGGGGATACTCTGCTAGGTGCAGACTCCCTTGTATTTATATTATTAGGTTTAGAGTATTGAACAAATATACATGTGGGTCTAGCCCATAGACTCCTAACTCAGATGGACATCCATATATTCATAACAAAAATAAACAATGACAAACACCTTTAATAATAATGTTAAATAATTTTGTAATCATATGGATCTCATCTTCGAGAACGAGGCTGGTAGATTACCCAATGCCACATTTCAAGAACCAATATTTTTCACTCTATCTTGTTGTGGCAAAAGAACAAAATTACAGTATTATTGGCATATTTCGTTTTTCCGACCTTATGGAAAGTCCTCATGTCGCATCTTTTTTTCTCATTTAGTGTATCTCTTATAATCATTTAGTTTACCTAATAGTCACTTTGAGATACCAACAATCCATGTGCATTGCATGTATGATAATGTGATGTTTGTATGGTAAATGGAACATATAGCTAGTACGTGGTACGCTTCAAAGCTATTTTAAAGAATCACTTTTTCTGTACCCAAAAAAAGAGAAGAACCCACTTTTTCTATAGTGTCGTCACAAAATATCAGCCATTTCCATGAATATAATATATTTTTGATGAATAAGATGGGGCTAAATGCTCAACAAGTGGAACTAAGATCAAGTAAAGAGTATTACAAAAATGAAATATTTAAGGGATGGGACTATACTAAAAGCAAGAAGATTCTAAAAAATCTTAGAGGATCGAGGGTTGGGAAAGAACACAGCTGAAGAAGTAAAATAAACCAGGAGCGCAATCAACAACACAAGAATATAACGTGGAAACTCCAAAACCGGAGAAAAAACCACGGCCGTTGTCAAAACCGACAACCAGAGAATAAACACTATGTGAAAATTGTTACAACACATAGACTTCACTCTCAACCACCCCATAACCCCAGTACACCCACACTCTCCAAAGTAAATATTTGAACTACATCTCACAATACTCTAAAACAAGAGCATAAGAGAAAAAAAAACACAAATATAAACTTAAAGTGTTTTCAGGTGCTACACCTTTTGGTGTTTTTGGTGTGTTGAAACAAGGAGCCTGAGATCCCTATATATAGTATTAAACCCTCCCACCCCTAACTAATCTAAGCGATGTGGGACTTCTCTAAGATGCATAACTTGATCTTTTTTCTCCTTCATTAGCAATGTGGGACTTACATTGCAATCAACCCCAACATCGAGCTTAACGTACATGGAACATGGTTAATTAATCTGTTTTTGGCAAAAGTACTGGTCACATAATTGGTTTCTCTAGAGCTGTGCTTCCAACGAAAATTGTGATATTGGCAATCAAAGAGAAGAGCTCTCTCGCCAAAGAAGAGCAAGGAAGCTTATAGAAACCTACGAATCACTCTCAATTAAGACTTTACAAAATCCGCGAGCTAGAGCAAGCTTAACCCCATGAATGATCCCTCAATTTTTAGCTTTTGAATCCCCCAATTTCAGAGTACCCAGCCAAGAACCTCCCTTGATATATAGTCCTGAAACAGCCCCACACTCTAGTGTTATATACCGGGGTGAAATGAACCATCTGTATTAAGTTTGATCTATGGCTCTGTAGGAGGGGATTGACCAATTAACCAACACTGTCTTGAAAATTCTCATCCCTGCTTCTCGAGATGATTGAGCTCCCGCATCCAACTTAAGATCATTAACCATATGGTTTACCTGTCAAGTGATCACCGCAGTTGTCTTACCATTTCTATTAGATACTAATACTAATTCATTCCTTAATCTCCAAACAACGTCCAAAGCAACTCCAAACACCACACACTAGAGTATACCAAGATGACATAGTGGACTGGAAGGGTTCATAAATTCATTCCTAGCTCTCCAATTTTCTCACATGGAAAGGGATTTACGAACCTATGTATCACTGTGACAACTGACAAGATTACTAGGATCACCATGATAAGTTTCAAATTCAAAGTTTAGAATCACCGTCACTAGGATCATCACCAAGATCAGTTTCAAGTTTCAGGTTTAGGATCACCGTGACTAGGATCACCAAGAATAATATTTCAAGTTTCAGGTTGATAATCACAGTGGCTAGGATCACTGTGACTGGTAGGGTTCTGAAATTCATTCCTAGCTCTCCAAAGAACGTTCAAAGTAACTCCAAACACCACACACCAGGGTATACCAAGTGGGTCCCATAGGTTCAGAAGTTCTTTCTTATGTGAAGATAAAATTGACAGATATACACCTCTTTTGGATTCTCTCCCAACTGCGAGGAGGAAAACTAACGTGCATGTGACACCATAATCAATTTTAATTAATCTCCAAATATGACTTTTATATAAATATTTAAAATAACCATCTATAAAAGGAAAATAATTTGAATCTAAAATCAAATGACACTTTGTCCATCAACAACTCCTAACAGTGTTGGTAGCTAGTTGAACTTCTTAAGCATTTAGTTGAGAGTTTAATTCTTGGACCGTGTGTATAAAAAATGATTTGTTAGGAAATACATATTCACTTAATGTAATATTTGATTCTCGAGAGTATTAGACTCATGTCTGTCGGCTGTATGAATACCTTAATAATAATAAAAACTCTTTCATAAATATTTTAAAAACTGCCCAAGACATTCTAAATTGTAATTTTCTAAATAAAAATAAATAAAAACACATTTCCTTAATTTTTATAAATTTTGTAATATTTTTAGTCATTTTCGTCATTATACAACATAAAGTAATTCTAATCATAGCTAGTTACTTTAACGAAATTCTCTTAGGGGTCGTTTGACACACAACATTAGACATGATAGTACAAGCTTACACAATACATTATGATTTTACCATTGTTTGGTGTTAACATTATATTGTATAACCTTACACATCAATACCTTCTTATATATTAAAATGATAAATTATTTAATCCACCATATAGATGACGGATAAGACAGAATAAGACAGAATAAGAGTGTGATGTCTAAACTTCATATTTAATTCACTGCACCACCATCACCACCTTCCACCGTTGCCACCACCATCCTCCACCTCTGCCACCATCGTCACTGCCGCCATCACCATCGTTATCGCCACTGCCACCACCGACACCACCCTCCACCTCCGCCTCCATCACTGCTACCACCGCCTCTGCCATAATCTTTATCGCCATTACTACCACCACCTCCACCACCACCACCACTGCAATTACCACCACCATCATCACCATCACCTTCCAACACCACCGCCATCATCATCACCACCACTATATACCGCCATGATCCACCACCCCCACTACCGCCAAAGCCACCTCCATCCACCGCCGCCACCATTGCCACCTCTACAGCCACCACCACAACCACTATCCTCAATCACCGCGATCACCATTGTTGCAGCTACATCAGTCGCCACCGCCATCTTTACCACCACTAGCACAATCCTGATTTCTATAATATCTATCATGGTTCAATATTTCACAAAACATGTCTATATTAATTTAAATGAAATAATAAGTTATACACTACATGATCAAATATTGTATAGTATTAAATTTTTAGCAGACCTAATACTATTAGGGTTAATATTACCAGACTTTATACTATCGGGCCTTATACTATACAACATATTAAAGGGACCCTTAAAAAATTCACCTTCGTGATAAGTTATCCAAACATAAATCACATTATTTTAACTCACGTTTACAATACTCACTATTTTGCTAGAATCAATGCTACCTTTACCTTTCATTTTCTTATATATAAAATAATAAGAGAAGGTTTTTTTTTTTGGTCAAATATAACAGAAGGTTTAATGAGCTGCTGATTTGTTTCTTCCCTAACCCAAACCAAGCTCTTCTGTTCTTTTTGTGACAATGGGCCAGCCCCTCCACCAATTCATCCTGGGCCCAAACTCCATCTAATCACTCTCAAAAAATCATCCCTTACTTTCGCATCGCCTCTCCTGATTTCACTACTACAAGTCTACAATCCCTATTTTTGAATATTGGCATCAATCTCCTGTAGTAACTCCTCTTCATCATAACCCACATCCCTCAAATCCTGTAACATTCCCCCTCCATTCCCGCCGCACTTTTCAAATTGCTCAACCTTGACTCGCTCGCTCATCATCACCATCACGGATTCACGGCAACACTTATGCTCCGCCACCGGCTATGATCACCTCCTTCCCATCCAGACTAAATAACACTCATTTCTCCACCTCAAACCAAAGGTACGCTAGTCTTATAATTAATCAATACTACTAGTGAGAGTATTATAATTGCAGTCAGATAATCATGGTTCAAACATGCACTAATAATATCTTGATATCGTTTCTCTCAATCATTTACCAAAGAAATTGACTGATCCATTTCCATGCATGTACCATTTGCCTATAACCGGCCACTACACAGGACCATACTGTTCTTTCCCAACACGTAATTATAAACTTTATGTAACCGATACTAATTATTTTCAATATTCTACTTAATAGCTCTTAATTCAACAAGTTCTTTGAATTCTAATTGCTTCTCAAAGTGTAACGCCTAAAATCCCTTCCATACTATAAATATGACCCTAGCTTGTCTATTTCTTCCAAGCCACCAAACAGAACTGAAACCTCTCTCAAAGTTACAATCATACCATGATGAAGTTGTGTCCAAAGCTTAGAAACTCTTCTGTAATTCCTTTTTTCTTTCTTACATTCAGCTTTTCACGATGCTTTTCTTTTTGTTTCTTCTCAATGTGATTCGACTTTGATTATATCGAATGCACTTTTCTCTTATCTTTTCCAGCATTTCAGTGTTTTTTTATACGCTATTTACCGTGTTCCATGACTAGAAATTTTGGTTTTCTGCAGGTTGTCGGGGTTATTTTCGCAGTGGTGCTATTGGGATCACTAGGAGTGAAGGTAGCAGAATGCAGAGTAGTAAGAAGATTACAGGATCTTGAGTACCCTGCTATCAATTGCAGAAAACATAGTGCAGTTTTGACTGATTTTGGTGGTGTTGGTGATGGCAAAACATCAAACACCAAGGCCTTTCAATCTGTGTTGCACCTGCTATGGCCAGGCCCAGGTTTGGCAAAGTCTACAATAGGAAGCCCAAGTCCACTGGCATTCTGTCAAATGACAAGGCCTTCTAGAATGTTAGGATTCCTAAATAACCACCTGATGAGGTGTTATTATTAGTAGTACAGCTAGGGGGGGGGACCACTAGGGAGTGAGAGGAATATATGTTAGTTATGGTGAGAGAATGAGGTAGGCTTGTTTTTGGGCTTAGGATTGGGAGAGAAGAGCACTCTCGAATTGCTCTGTTTATTTTCCTTCGTTTCTTGTATTCTCTAACACAATTTCTGGGTTTCATACCAGAAATTCAGTATAATCAATACAATTTCAGTTCCAGTTTCCTTCATATTTTCTGGTACCTAACATTGGTATCAGAGCTCCCGATCCTGAGGGAGCTTTTATGGTGGTTACGCGAGCTGCAATGGAGTCCAGAGTTGATGACCTTGAGCGATCTGTTACCACGATGAAGGAGATGGCCACGGAGCAATTTGAGGAGCTCCGGCGACTCATCATGAATCGGGAACGGAGGCGCACGCGAGGAAGATCGAACACACCCAGAAACCGGCGACCATCGCGAGACAGAGAGCGAGATCGCGACGCTTCGTCTTCGCACTCCGGGTCGCGAACCGGGTCGCGAACCGGGTCGCGTACCTCAGACCACAGCAGGGAGCGATTCGATCACCCCCATCGCGTCCATTTGCGTGCTGTGACTGGAAGAAGGGTCGACATCCCCATGTTTGATGGAAGCGATGCTTATGGGTGGATTAATCGTGTTGAACGGTTCTTCCAACTCAGTCGTGTAGGGGAGGAGGAGAGGTTGGAGATGGTGATGATTGCCATGGAAGGGAAAGCACTGGGATGGTTTCAATGGTGGGAAGAGCAAGCTGTGGAGAGAACCTGGGAACCTTTCAAGCAAGCCTTGATAAGGAGATTTCAACCCACCTTGGTTCAGAACCCTTTTGGCCCTTTGCTTAGCATTAAGCAAAAAGGGAGTGTCATGGCCTACAGGGAAAGCTTTGAAGAGGCAGCAGCACCCATGAGAGGTGCTGATAGGGAGATCCTGAAAGGAGTGTTCCTTAATGGATTGCAGGAGGAAATCAAAGCTGAAATGAAATTGTACCCTGCTGCTGATCTTGCAGGATTGATGGATAGGGCCTTGTTGATTGAGGAAAAAAATTCTGCTCTCAGAGGAGAAAAAGGAAAGGATGAGGACAAACGTGGGTGGAAGGATAAGGGTGGGTTTGGAAGCAAATCTTCAAGTTATGGGGGAAAGCACATAAGTTATAATTCCAGTCATCAGGGGAAGAACAATACTGGACAGGAAACCAAACCAAAAGAGACCCAGGACGATGGAGGGAATGAAACTAAGAACCCTGAGAAGAAGTGGCAAGGGGGACAAAGACTCTCTCAAAATGAGTTGCAAGAGAGAAGTAGAAGAGGATTGTGTTTTAAATGTGGTGAGAAGTGGGGAAGAGAACATGTGTGTGCTAAGAAACATTTCCAATTCATTCTCATTGAGGGAGATGAAGAGGAAGAAGAGGAAGACATATTTGAAGAAGCTGAAGATGGTGAGTTTGTTTTGGAGGGCAAAATACTGCAATTGTCTCTTAATAGTAAAGAGGGCTTAACATCTAACAGGTCTTTCAAAGTTAGAGGAAGACTTGGAACAAGGGAAATCTGGATTCTGGTAGATTGTGGAGCAACCAGCAATTTTATCTCCCAAAATATTGTGAATGAACTAGACTTGGCTGTTGTAGCAACCACTGAATATGTGGTGGAAGTTGGAAATGGGGCCAGAGAGAGAAATTCAGGAGTGTGCAAGAATTTGTCACTGGTAGTGCAAGGAATCCCTATCACTCAACATTTCTTTATCCTTGGGCTTGGGGGCACTGATTTAGTCCTGGGAATGGATTGGTTAGCCAGCCTTGGGGACATTGAGGCCAACTTCAAAGAACTTATTATTAAGTGGAACCTTCAGGGCAAGCAGTTTGTGTTACATGGAGAACCGCAGGGTAATAAAATTCAGGAAGCTTGCAAAAACATAAAGAGCACAAGGAAGAACAAAGACCTGGATTTCTGTCTTTCTCATGAGTTTGTAGAAGGTATCAACATAGCAGTAGCTGAGGTCCCTGCTGAATTGAGAACCGTTATTGAAAAATTCCCTGTGGTGTTTCAAGAACCTCATGGGCTGCCTCCTAAGAGGCCTACTGATCATGCTATTATACTGCAGCAAGGAGCAGCAGCACCAAACATAAGGCCCTATAGGTATCCATTCTACCAGAAAAATGAGATAGAAACTCAAGTGCAGGACATGCTCAAGAATGGGATTATAAGGCCCAGCATTAGTCCATTCAGTAGCCCTGCAATTCTAGTGAAGAAAAAAGATGGAGGGTGGCGTTTCTGTGTTGACTATAGAGCCTTGAACAAGGTTACTATACCAGATAAGTTCCCTATACCTATAATCGATGAATTATTAGATGAGATAGGTTCTGCTGTTATCTTTTCTAAATTGGACTTAAAATCTGGTTATCATCAAATAAGGATGAAAGAGGAGGATATTCATAAAACAGCTTTTAGAACTCATGAAGGACATTATGAATATCTAGTAATGCCTTTTGGGTTATCTAATGCTCCTTCAACCTTTCAGGCCCTCATGAATCAGGTTTTGAAACCTCATTTAAGGAAGTTTGTTTTGGTTTTTTTTGATGATATACTAATCTATAGCAAGAGTTTAGAATTGCACATGGAACATTTGAGGTTGGTGCTCCAAAGCTTGCAGGAAAATCACTTAGTAGCTAATAAAAAGAAATGTTCATTTGGCCAACCAGAATTGGTCTATTTAGGTCATGTAATCTCCAAACAAGGAGTAGCTGCTGATCCCTCTAAAATCAATGACATGCTGAATTGGCCTCAACCCAAAGAAGTGAAAGGGTTAAGGGGTTTCTTGGGTTTGACAGGGTATTATAGAAGGTTTGTGAGGAATTACAGCAAGTTAGCTCAACCTCTAAACCACCTCCTCAAGAAAAACAACTTTGAATGGAATGAGGAAGCCAGTCTAGCTTTTGCCAAATTAAAGGAGGTAATGACTACTGTTCCTGTGTTGGCAGCACCAGATTTCAGCAAGGAATTTGTGCTTGAGACTGATGCATCAGGAAAGGGGCTTGGAGCTGTTTTGATGCAAGAAGGGAGACCAATTGCATTCATGAGCAAGACTTTATCTGACAGAGCTCAGGCAAAATCAGTATATGAAAGAGAATTAATGGCTGTGGTTTTCGCAATCCAGAAATGGAGGCACTATTTACTTGGTAGCAAGTTCCTAATCCACACAGATCAAAAGAGCTTAAAGTTCTTAGCTGACCAGAGATTGATGGGTGAAGATCAGCAAAAATGGGTTTCCAAATTGATGGGTTATGATTTTGAAATCAGGTACAAACCTGGAGTAGAAAACAAAGCAGCAGATGCCTTGTCCAGAAAAATGCAATTTTCTGCCATCTCATCTATTCAGTGTGAAGGCTGGAATGACTTAGAAGAAGAGTTATTGGCTGATGAAAAATGTAAAAAAATCATGCAAGAGCTATTGACACAAGGGCAATCTCTAGCAGGGTATCAATTAAGGAAGGGAAGACTATTTTATAAGGACAGAATAGCGTTACCAAAGGAGTCCAGCAAGGTTCTCACCATACTCAAAGAATACCATGAGTCTGCTCTTGGAGGCCATGCAGGGGTCTTTAGAACTTATAAGAGAATCTCAGCTCTATTTTACTGGGAAGGGATGAAGATGGACATTCAGAAATTTGTGCAAGATTGTGAGGTTTGCCAGAGAAACAAATATGAAGCATTGAATCCAGCAGGTTTGTTACTACCTCTTCCTATACCATCACAAGTGTGGTCTGATATTTCTATGGATTTCATAGGGGGCCTTCCTAAGGCAATGGGGAAGGACACCATCTTTGTGGTGGTTGACAGGTTCACCAAATATGCCCATTTCATAGCTCTCTCACACCCCTATAATGCTAAGGAAGTGGCTGAAATATTCATAAAGGAGGTAGTAAAGCTACATGGGTTTCCCAATACCATAGTTTCTGACAGAGACAGAGTTTTTCTTAGCACTTTCTGGACTGAACTCTTTAGATTGGCTGGAACCAAACTGAAATTTAGCTCTGCCTACCATCCTCAAACAGATGGGCAGACCGAGGTAGTAAATAGGTGTGTTGAAACCTATCTCAGGTGTGTGACAGGAACAAGACCTAAGCAATGGCCAAGATGGTTGTCTTGGGCAGAATTTTGGTATAATACCAACTATCATTCTGCCATCAAAACCACTCCCTTCAAGGCCTTATATGGGAGAGACCCTCCTGCTATCATCAGGGGAACTGATTCTGTCACTTCAGTAGAGGAAGTGGAGAAGCTTACTGCTGAAAGGAACCTTATGCTAGATGAACTCAAGGAAAATTTGGAGAAGGCTCAAAACAGAATGAGACAGCAAGCAAATAAACATAGAAGAGACATTCAATTTGAGGTAGGGGATCTTGTGTATCTCAAGATTCAACCCTACAAACTCAAGAGTTTGGCCAGGAGGAAGAATCAAAAGTTGAGCCCTAGATACTATGGTCCTTATCCTATAATAGAGAAGATCAATGCTGCTGCTTACAAGCTTCAATTACCAGAGGACAGCCAAGTTCATCCAGTATTCCACATTTCCTTGCTCAAAAAAGTAGTGAAGGAGGGGATCGTCAGCCAACCATTGCCCAAAGATCTAAATGAAGGGTGGGAGCTTCAAGTAGAACCTGAAACCATCTTGGATGCCAGACAGAATGACCTTGGAACCACAGAAGTTCTAGTGAGATGGAAGAATCTGCCAGCTTTTGAAGATTCCTGGGAAGAATTGGACAGATTGATAGCACAATTTCCAGACCATCACCTTGAGGACAAGGTGAATCTTCAAGGGGGGAGAGATGTTGCACCTGCTATGGCCAGGCCCAGGTTTGGCAAAGTCTACAATAGGAAGCCCAAGTCCACTGGCATTCTGTCAAATGACAAGGCCTTCTAGAATGTTAGGATTCCTAAATAACCACCTGATGAGGTGTTATTATTAGTAGTACAGCTAGGGGGGGGGACCACTAGGGAGTGAGAGGAATATATGTTAGTTATGGTGAGAGAATGAGGTAGGCTTGTTTTTGGGCTTAGGATTGGGAGAGAAGAGCACTCTCGAATTGCTCTGTTTATTTTCCTTCGTTTCTTGTATTCTCTAACACAATTTCTGGGTTTCATACCAGAAATTCAGTATAATCAATACAATTTCAGTTCCAGTTTCCTTCATATTTTCTGGTACCTAACAATCTGCAATCAGCAATCTCAGCCACTATGCGAATGATGGCGGGGCTATACTGGTGGTGCCACCAGGGAAATGGCTCACTGGAAGCTTTAATCTCACTAGCCATTTCACACTTTTTCTCCAAAAAGATGCTGTCATTCTTGGATCCCAGGTATTTGACATCCATTGTTAATTTTTTTTTTTCATTTTTCATTTTCTCCTAAATCAACACTTCATTGACCAACATTAACAGGTTGAATCAGAGTGGCCCTCACTTCCTGTTCTTCCATCATATGGCAGAGGAAGGGATGCACCTGCTGGAAGGTTCAGTAGTCTCATTTTTGGAACACACCTCACTGATGTTGTTATTACTGGTAAAACTACAAGGACCATATATTATCATCTCATCTCTATTAGAATTTGTTAATATCATGCCTCTTTGGAAAATCTTTTTTAATGTCACATGTTTTGAATCTGTTCATTAGGTCACAATGGTACTATTGATGGGCAAGGATCTTACTGGTGGGACAAGTTCCACAAGGGACAATTTAAACTCACCACGCCTTACATGATTGAGATTATGTACTCTAGTCAAATTCAAATCTCAAATCTCACTTTGGTCAATTCTCCATCTTGGTTTGTCCATCCAATTTACAGCAGGTTTGACAATGATTTTCATTTCAATTTATGTTCAATCTTCATGGACCATATGTTCTGTTATTCTCATGTTCTTGTCACACCTTTCACTGCAGTGACATTATAATTCAAGGGCTGACCATTCTTGCACCAGTTGACTCTCCCAACACAGATGGAATTGATCCTGGTAATTTTTATATCATTTCTGTAATTCTATTATATATAGTTTACTTCCACTGGATTTCAATTTAGTCTTTAAAAGATGGAAATTATGATTAATATGATCCTTGAAGGATGAAAAAGGACAAAATCCATTTTAGATCTTGAAAGACTAATTGAAATTTGGTTTCATCTTTCGGCGGCTAGTTTGTCTACTTTCTTAGCCCTGATATTTTTCATCGACTAAAGTTACTATTCACTCAAATTTCAATCATTCTCTAACTATTTTTTCCTCCATTTTACAGATTCTTGTTCAAACACTAGGATTGAAGATTGCTATATTGTATCTGGTGATGATTGCATTGCAGTGAAAAGTGGTTGGGATGAGTATGGAATCAAAGTTGGGATGCCAAGCCAGCACATAATAATCAGAAGACTTACATGTATATCCCCTGATAGTGCTATGATTGCTTTAGGAAGTGAAATGTCTGGTGGAATCCAAGATATTAGAGCAGAAGACCTCACTGCCATCAACACTCAATCAGCAATTAGAATCAAAACTGCAGTTGGTAGAGGAGCATATGTGAAGAACATTTTTGTCAAAGGAATGAACTTGTTCACCATGAAATATGTGTTTTGGATGACAGGTTCTTATGGATCACACCCTGACACTGGCTTTGATCCAAAAGCACTTCCTACCATCACTGGAATCAATTATAGAGACGTGATTGCAAAGAATGTCACATATCCTGCAAAGCTTGAAGGAATTGCTAATGATCCTTTCACTGGAATTTGCATTTCTAATGCGAATATTGAGAAAGTGGGAAAGAAATTGGCATGGAATTGCACTGATGTTCACGGTGTTACAAGCAATGTGTCTCCTGAGCCTTGTGCATTGCTGCAAGAGAAGCCTGGGAAATTTGACTGTCCTTTTCCAGCAGACAAACTTCCCATTGAAAGTGTTCAACTGAAGACTTGTTCCTTTAAAAGTTTGTCACTCTTCTGAGAGAATGAATGTATTTTAAATTTTGAATGTAATACAATAATGATGCTATTGTTATCTATGAAAGAGTTCTGAAAAAATTAAATCAAAGTTAGAGAGTAAACATGCGTTTTCCTTAGTACCAAAATGTTGTTGGGGTTGGATTACCTTTAATTGCTTATTTGAGCTTATGTTAAAACATAAATATTTATGCAAGTATTTGACATAGCTTATGTAATTGGCTTATGCCTTATGGCCTATTTACAAGTTGCTTTGAACTAATTTTCATAAACTGTTTTGATTAATTTATGAATAGCAACTTATGCGTTATGTTAACGCATAACCTATGTTCTAATTGGTTAAATAAGTTTCTCAAAATAGCTTATGAATAAGTAATTAATCTGCTTATCGCTTAATTAATTTGTTTACTCAAAACACAACCTAATCAGCACCTGGTATTAATGCCCCAAGTAACTCTTAGTAGATCTGAGGTAAGCTGTTTTGTGCCCTCAATTGGGACTTGGGAGGTCTGATTCTTGGAAGTGGATACCTGATCAACATGGAATTTTTTCAGTCAAGTCCGCCTATGAGTTTCTTCACTGGTGTGACAATGTTCAAAGGGATAATTTTTTTATGCTGCTGTGGTCCATCAAGGCTCTGCGAATGCGATTGCATTGAGCTGGAAAATGCTTATTAATAGGGTTCAAACCAAGGTGAATCTGAATTGACGAGGTGTTGTCATTGCAAATGCTTGTTCTTTGTGTTCTGTGGCTGAGGAAAGTACTGATCACTTGTTCTTCTCATGTCAGAATTTGGTCAAAATATCTGAGTGGTTTGGCGAGTTCTCAGTCCTTCCTGATGATAGCCATGATCATTTTCTTCAACATCTGGGTGGGAGTGGTTCTCTAAACCTTAAAAAAAAGGGGTTGGGTGGTTTGGGACTTCCAATTGTTTTCCATGTTGAGCCTTATAATTGAATAATTTTTCTTGGTCCCTTAACTATGGAAAATTTTGTTTTTGGTGAGTGACTTATGGTTTTATTTGAGCAGGGAAAATTTAGAAAGGACTCTGTTGGGGATTCAAGCACCTAGATTGCACGAATTAGTAGAGCGAGAAATCACAGATAAAACAAACAACATCTTTGGTCACGCAGTTCAGCCAAATTGCCTACCTCTGCGGCTATAGAGTAGCTATAGCTCATTTGTATTACTTGTGGCATGAAGCATGTGGTACCAAGTACAACTTTTAGGGTTACATTGTTATCCTATTTATAGTGGATTCTATTGATCTCTATTTTACAATAAAATCCTAATAAATCCTATAACAATCCCTTAAAACCTTTTACAATCCACATTAAATCAAATCCTAATAAACTAAAGATTCTATTCCAAAATATAATGAGCCAAATCTCAACAATCTCCACCTTGGCGAATTCTGAACTCCCCTATGAAGATCCGCTGCTTTAGTTTCCTGATTCTGATTTCTGGGATTGAACTCCACCTTCTCAACACCCTGTTGCTTCACTCCTCCACCTTGGCATCCATCCACTTCTCCTTCCCTGGCGTGGCCATCGCCTCTTGAAAGTAGACAGATCTCCACCTTGTTCTGTGTCTTTCAGATCCGTCGGTTTCTCCTCTCACAACGACATTTGCAATCCTTGTTGACCTCCCTTCGCAGCGGAATATATCAGTTGTCACTATGGTTACTAACCATCGGCCCCTCCGCAGAAGTTACTCGGCCGTTACCATGGTTACTAACCATCGGCCCCTTTGCGGAAGTTGTCCAGCTGTTACCATGGTCCCACGAACCATCGGCTCTGATACCACTTGTAGGGGATTCAAGCACCTCGGTTGCACAGAGTAGTAGAACGAAAAACCACAGATAAAGCACACATCATCTTTGGTCACGCAGTTCAGCCAAATTGCCTATCTCTGCGGCTATAGAGTAGCTATAGCTCCTTTGTATTACTTGTGGCATGAAGCATGTGGTACCAAGTACAACTTTTAGGGTTACATTGTTATCCTATTTATAGTGGATTCTATTGATCTCTATTTTACAATAAAATCCTAATAAATCCTATAACAATCCCTTAAAACCTTTTACAATCCACATTAAATCAAATCCTAATAAACTCAAGATTTTAGCCAAAATTATAATGAGCCAAATCTCAACAGACTCCCTTCCTAACAAAAGAAAAAAAAAGCATGCTTAATTGTCAAAAAGAAAGGAAAGTGCCTTGACAATTAAAAAAACAAAAAAAGACAAAAACACTAAAAAGAAAGAAGGAAGGAGACACAAAATCATAACATTTTGCTCAGGTCTTGTTGAATAAAAAAAGTCACTCACCCCAGAATATTTTGAGAGCCCTTGTGTTACCCTTTTCTTGATTTCCCTACCTTTTCCTTAGCCAAAGTTACAACCGTTTTGAAGTCTCTCTGATTCTTGTTACTATGTAACTGACTTTGAATTGATTAGATTACTAGGGCTCTTTTATATGCTTGTATGTTAAAGCACCCAAAAGGTGAGATGGGTGCTTAATATGCGAGGAATTCGATGAACTCTGGTTTGGAGATTTTACTCGCTTGTGCTAACCTTTCCTTTTGCGTTAAGTACATTGACCTTTTCTCTTTAGTGAAGTGTCTTTTGTGGTTAAAAGGCTTGAGCAGCTGAAGATGAGGTGATTAGTTATGTGCTTGAGGACAAGCTGCCTTTTATTTTGCGCTTGAGGACAAGCTGTCTTTCAGTATAGTGGTGTGATAACATGAATTTCTATGGTCTTTTTCTCTTTATTTTCTTATCTTTTATTTGGTTTTTTATTATCTTTTTAGTTATTTATGTAGAGTCTTTAGTTGCATTTAAGTCTTTTATTATGTTAGAGTCATCTGAAGGTGCGAAAAACACTAAGGGAGGGGGGGGGTTGAATAGAGTTTTTGAATAAAGGATATACTTTTGAACTTTTTCCAAACTCAAAGATAATAACTAGGTGCTGAGGAATATAAAGTAAAGTACGCAAGTATTTTATCCTGGTTCACTTGAGATAAAAGCTCAAGCTAATCCACTCCACCCGTGAAGGTGATTTCTTCCTTCTTTTGATGAAGGCAATTCACTAAAATCAATGAGTGTTACAACTGCACTTTGCTACCTGCTAAGTGACTAACAATACACTGATTTTCTCACTAGTATTCTCTTAAGAAGCTCATCTATCGATCCTCTTAAGACTAGCTAAACACTGAATCAACCTTGATTCAGTCCTCTCAAGATCCGACCAACCTTGGTCTCTTAAGGAACTTTACAATGTGTTTGTAAAAGGTTTCGGGTTTACAAGAGTTGCTTCTGACAAGCTAGTAGTAAACTCAGATGTTTAAGAACAGTGAAGAAATAATGCTAAGAGATTGGTTCGAATAAGTTGAATTGTTTCAGCAAAGTTTCTTAGCTTCTTTCTTCTTTCTTCAGCCTTTAAATACTCCAAGGCATATGATGTAGCCGTTGCTAGGGTTTTGCTCGTTGGAGTGGCAATCTTGTAAAATCAGACTGCTAGGCTGACGAGGTAGGTGGCGGACAGACTGAGACTGTACGATGTGTACTGTGATAGCGACCTGTCCTTTCACCAGCTGACTTCTGATCTGGTGTGCTTCAGATGGACGTTGGTGAAGCTACTGATCAGTGTCAGACGAAAGCTTGGATCCTCTGACCTTGCAACTTCTGCTTCTGGACAAGTTCCTCAGAACTTCTGAATGCCAGAGCTAGAATAGCTTGGGTCTTCAGAGCCAACTTCTTGTCGGTCTTCAGAACTTGAGTCTTTCTTCTTCAGAACCATTCCTTCAGGAACAACTGGTCTTCAGAACTTCTGACTCCGGTTCTTCAGTACCTTCTGAGAGCTTCTTACTTCAGAACTTATGAAGTATATGCCACTGTTCTGAACGAAATGGTAAGCTAGAGAACTCTCTTATGGTTACCCTTGGGTCTTTATCTTCTGATTGGATAGGCTTGGATCAGATTCAGAACCTGTTTGTCACAACTAAAGGAGACAAACGTTAGGGTACCACAATTGTTCATCATCACAAACCTTAATTGTAATCATCAAAATATAGAGATGCAACCACTGATCAAACCTTGATCTTACAATTTCCCCCTTTTTGATGATGACAAAACAAGTATTTTGATGAACAATTCTTAAACATTAAACTGAATACACAGGAGAGAAAAGATTAGAGTTTAAACTTATCCTTGTGTAACGGTTTGTGTAGCTCCTTCTGAATCTGGGATAACACCTGATTTTGAGCTGGGGTCTCCCCTGACTCCCCCTGAATCTATGACTTGATGAAATGATGAAGAGTCTAGATTCGGAGTCTAGTTATGTGATCAGATTATACGCTTAGAGGGATGTGTACTCATCAAAATTTGATGGTTCAGAGCTGGCGTAGATCACATGAGAACATAGAGTATTGTCCAGGTATTAATGGAATAAAGCATCAGAAGCAGATTAGTTCAGAATACTGAACAAAATGTATTCCTTATTTAGGACGCTGGCAATATCTATGTGCTATAAGTATTTGATACTTATTCTCTTCTACTGGTTTTATATAATATAAGAAAAAGTTTATCAAAACCATTTTATGTACTCCCCCTTTTTGTCATAAGCAAAAAGAGTGAAAAAACACAATTAATAACAACAACAATCAAGAATTAATGCAGATAAGAAACTTGTTATTATTAATTAACGAAGAGGGATACAGAGGATAGAAAGCAAAACTAGAAGAACAATTTCTAGATACACAAGAAGGCACGATAATTCTTCATAGAGAGAAGCTGAAGGTGTAAAGGACGAATGTCCTGATCAATGGAGGCTAACTCAGTAGCCAGTTCTTCCTTCAGAACATCGCTTTCACGGATACCAGGGTTGGAGGCAGCATCCTGACCAACGTCTTGTTGATCTTCTTCATGTTCAAGAAGCATACAAATGCCCTCGAACTGAGCTTCAAGATCCTTCCGGCGAGAGGCCAGACGAAGGAGGCTGTTCAGAACTTCCTGAAGATTCTGAAGACAGTGAATCTGGTGGGGTGTCAACCAACAATCGAAAAGATTGTCAATCTTTCCAAGAGCTTGAGAGATCTGAGAAGTAGAGAGATTAACACTCCATGAGAAGACTTGGTGAAAGACCAGAGTCTTGAGGTCAGAGATCAACTCAATAGAAGTCATTGTTGTTTTAGAATTGAGAAGAGAATGAATTGACTGAGTTGAAGTGAATTGCGGTGTGATGGAGAAGAAAGAAGGCAAAAGATTATAAGGATGAAAAGTAACAGAAAAACATGCATAAACTTATCAAATCATAAAAGCATGTGAGTTACTAAAGGAAATGGACGATGCATTAAATAAGAGAATAGAATTTAACACAGTCAAACAAGAAATAAATTCATAGACAATTAAAACAAATGCATGAAAGATAGATGAGAGGGGTTCAAGGCTTTGATGAAGAGGGAAGATTCTCGATCAAATACTTCATAATGGCTTCCATTCTGCTGGAGGATTCCTGAATCTGCCTACTTTGTTCACTCTGAACCAGTCCTTGTTGCTCAACCATCTGAAACAGCCTCTGCTGATCATCTTGAATTCTGTCAATCCTGGCAGCAAGAGTAGCAACTTCTGGAGCTTGAGCAGGAGTAGGAACTTCTGCCTCTGATGGAGTTTCAGTATCAACTTGAATTGGCACTTGCATCTCAACTTCATCAACATCTGCAGCTTCCAGAATGACTATTCTGTCAGAGCTGTCTTCTGCACCCTCTGCTGGAATCATCTCAGCATCTTCTAAGGTACATTCAGAGACGACATAGTTTCTTTCAGCCATAGCTCTTCTCAAAGGTTCACAAACTATTTGCAGCAATCTCTGCCTTTGCTCTTAGGCTCTCTCAGACGCATCATGAACCCTCAGACGTTTCTCACTGCTAAGCTGCTTCTGAAATTCCTAAGCTCTGCTTTCTGACCATCTTCCGAAGGCAGACCACAGACCATCAACAAATGAAGCATCAAACTGATTATCAGTTACCTGATATAACCATTGCAATCTTCTGGTTGCCTCTTCAGAGAACTCCTGAATGAGTTGAATGAGATTTTGAGGTCGGAAGGAGGTTGCCAAGGTCAGGATAGGCTGAGGAGTTCTGGTTGCATTTGAGCTTGAAGCATTGGAACTATTAGTTCTGGATTGTCCTGAAGGAGTAGAATCAATCTCATGGTTCTTCTCTATTCCTGAATGGTCAGATTCATCCATATGCTCAGCTTCAGAGATCGTTACTTGCCTTTGCCTAGAGGTAGCAGTCTTCTCAGGTGAGGTAAAACTCAGATCTCGTGAGTTTACTGCAGAATAGTTGGACAAGGATACATAGGAAGTTTCAACAACATCTTGGAGCTGATCTTCAAAGTTGGAAGCTACTTGTTGAATAGGCTTCACATTGAAAGGAGGTTTCAAGGATCTGAACATCATCATCCTCTTTTTTTTCCTCAGCAGGGATCTCACCAGTTTTGAGTTAACAGGAGGGTCTTTGAAGTGGATGGAGGCTTGGGAGTGAAATGTTGAACCAAATTTCTCAAGGTAGCCTCACTTTGAACGATACCTTGAATGAAGGAATTGAAAGAGGTACAGGTTCAGTTGTGGTGGATGTGGAAGTGGTTTGAATTTGGATGGATGGAATGGCAGTGGTAGCTGTTTGGATGTTTGATTGGGGGGCTTGTGTTTCAGCTTGAGAGAAAGCTTGTGTTTGAGGTTCTGTTTGAGTGGGAGCTGTTTGGGTTGAGGTAGGCATGGAAGTAGATATAGGCAGGGGTTATTCAGGAATAACTACTAAAGCAGAATCAGAGTTAATGCTTTCAGTAATTACCTTACTTGGACTTCTGATGAAAGTGGTTCTGGTGAGCTTTGCAGCCCTTGCAGGATCAGAAGTACTCTTTGATCTTCTTTCCCTTTGTGCTTCTGAAGCAAGGTCAGATGCCTGCTTTGATTCTGCCTCTTTCTGTTGAAGTGGACCATTCAAAGACAGTTTCTTTTTTCTTCACTAAGGGTACTTCATCAGAATCCGTGGATTCTTCAGCTTCTGAAGATTCCCTTATAACCTGAAGCACATTCTCAATGATCTCACAATCATCCTGCTCATCTTCTTCCTCAAAAAGAACTTTTCGCCTCTTGGCCAGGGGAACATCATCATCTTCAGTCTCTTCACTTGAGGGTTCTTCCAAGGAGTTCTCAGAGCTTTCAGACTCAGATAGTTGAGATGATTGCATTGAAGTTCTCTTAGGAAGACTTTCTGGAGTGGGTTCCTTGATGACCACTGACTTGGATGCAGCTTTCCTCTTTTTAGATTCCTCTATCAGAGTCCCTTTGCCCTTAAGATCTGAAGGCTTGCTGCTTGTTGCCCCTTTTTGATTTCCTTGTTGCCCTCTCAGGAGGACTATCAGGAAGTTTTTTGACAAATTCCTCAAGGGTGATAGGATCTCCTTCTCTTCTGAGCATCCTCACATACTCCAGAATGCATGCTGGATTGTCCTTTTTAGACCATAGAGGAAAGTCATCAACAGGGTAGTTCTTTCTGACGAAACTCTTCAGATGTGTCTTCTTTAGGTTCAATCTGAACTTTCTCAATAATCTGCATTCTCTTCAGCTTAGTCCCATTGAGAGCATCTCTAATGGACATAGCCAAATCATCATGAAGTCCTAGATAGAAAAGAGTCTTGACCAGTCGATATTGAGTAAAGATATCTGAGAGTAACCTTCCATAAGGAATGTAAGAAATAGACCTCTTGTTCTCAATTCCAGTAGTTCTTGACTTCTCAACACATTCCTTCAGATAGTTGAAAAGCAGAAATGGCAGACATACAGGCTCACCCCTAGAAATGTAGTACATGATTACCTTCTGAGTTGCATTGAGGTAATCAGTTCCGCCTGTTCTGGGATGGATGCAGGATATGGAAAATCTTCTGCCAGATCTTCATCTTGGGCTTCAGATCCTTTATAGCATACTTGGTCCTATCCATGGACCAATTGTCATAAATAGCAAAATTGACAAGCTTCCTCATGCTAGGAACATTAGCATCAACATTTTTTATCCTTTTTCCCTGTTAGAACTCCATACCCAACAACTTTGCAATGGACTCTTTTGAGATCACAATCTTCCTATCCAGCACATGGGAAACGACGTAGTAGTCGTTGCAAACTGCATTTTTTCCAGAATTCCACCACCAGTTTTGTAGTAGATAGGACCACAGAGCCTATTGAAATAACCAGACCAACCCTGCAAGTCGACTTGATCC